>NW_027254665.1:0-219750 GCF_044704955.1 Pristiophorus japonicus | reverse complement strand
AGAGAGAGATCATAGAGAGGGAGGGAGGGGGAGAAGGGAGGGAGGGAGGGGGGAGAAGGGAGGGAGGGAGTGGGGGAAGAAGGGAGGGGGGGGGGGAGAGAAGGGAGGGAGGGAGGGGGAGAAGGGAGGGCGGGAGGGGGAGAGAAGGGAGGGAGGGAGGGGGAGAAGGAGGGAGGGAGGGGGAGAAGGGAGGGAGGGAGGGGGAGAGGGAGGGAGGGAGGGGGAGAAGGGAGGGAGGGAGGGGGAGAAGGGAGGGAGGGAGGGGGAGAAGGGAGGGAGGGAGGGGAGAAGGGAGGGAGGGAGGGGGAGAAGGGAGGGAGGGGGGGGGAAGGGAGGGAGGGAGGGGGAGAAGGGAGGGAGGGAGGGGGAGAAGGGAGGGAGGGAGGGGGAAGAGGGAGGGAGGGAGGGGGAGAAGGGAGGGAGGGAGGGGGAGAAGGGAGGAGGGAGGGGAGAAAGGAGGGAGGGAGGAGGGGAGAAGGGAGGGAGGGAGGGGGAGAAGGGAGGGAGGGAGGGGGAGAAGGAGGGAGGGAGGGGGAGAAGGGAGGGAGGGAGGGGGAGAAGGGAGGGAGGGAGGGGGAGAAGGGAGGGAGGGAGGGGGGAGAAGGGAGGGAGGGAGGGGGAGAAGGGAGGGAGGGAGGGGGAGAAGGGAGGGAGGGAGGGGGAGAAGGGAAGGAGGGAGGGGGAGAAGGGAGGGAGGGAGGGGGAGAAGGGAGGGAGGGAGGGGGAGAAGGGAGGGAGGGAGGGAGAAGGGAGGGAGGGAGGGGGAGAAGGGAGGGAGGGAGGGGGAGAAGGGAGGGAGGGAGGGGGAGAAGGGAGGGAGGGAGGGGGAGAAGGTAGGGAGGGAGGGGAGAGGGAGGGGAGGGAGAAGGGAGGGAGGGAGGGAGGGAGGGGGGAGGGAGGGAGGGGGAGAGAGGGAGGGAGGGAGGGAGAGGGGGGAGGGAGGGAGGGAGGAGGGAGGGGAGATGGAGGGAGGGAGGGGGGGAGAAGGGAGGGAGGAGGAGGAGGGGGGAAGGGAGGGAGGGAGGGGGAGAAGGGAGAGGGGGAGAAGGGAGAAGGGAGGGAGGGGGAGAAGGAAGGGAGGGAGGGAGGGAGGGAGGGAGGGAGGGAGGGAGAAGGGAGAGAGGGAGGGAGGGAGGGGGAGAAGGGAGGGAGTGAGGGAGGTAGGGGGAGAAGGGAGGGAGGGAGGGAGGGAGGGAGGGAGGGAGGGGGAGAAGGGAGGGAGGGAGGGAGGGGGAGAAGGGAGGGAGGGAGGGGGAGAAGGGAGGGAGGGAGGGGGAGAAGGGGGGGGGAGAAGGGAGGAGGGAGGGAGGGAGGGGGAGAGGGCGGCTGACGGGCCTGGGCTGGCCGGGCCCCAAGACTTTGGGCAGGGCCGCTCCCAGCACCGAAGTTAAAGGTAATGTGGCTGTGGGTCGGGTAGGGTCCTGGGGGGGTGGGGAAGCGGGGGTGGGGTCAGGTCCGGTGGTGGGGGGTGAAGCGGAGGTCGGGTCGGGTCTGGTCCTGGGGGGGGGGGGGAGGGGGGCAGAGCGGGAGTCGGGTCGAGTACGGGGGCGGGGGTGCGGGAGTCGAGTCAGGCGGGAGGGGCGAAGTCGGGTCAGGTCCAGCGCGGGGGGCGGCGGGGAAGGTGTCAGGTCCGGGTGGGGGGCGGGTTTGAGAGAGCCAGCTGAAGGGAGGAAGCAGGAGCTGGGCGAGGGAGCTGCAGCCTGATCCACGTCGCCCCAGTGAGCCCATTCGGACAGGGCTCGGGGTGGCGTGCTTTGGGCCCCTCCCACACAGTTTTGGGCGCCCACTGTCGTGCGCCTGTGCAGAGGTTCCGGCACTGTTTTCAGCGCAGGGACCTGGCTCCGCCCCCCACAGCTCGTGCTGCGCCGCGCCCAGCTCCAGAGGACCTGCAGGGAGCCGGAGAATCTTTAAGTATTTTTTAGGTGCACTTTTGGGCGCGAAAAACAGACGTCTAGGGGCTAGGCACGGCCCGAAACTTGCGCCCTTTAGACCTAAAAAGGATACAAGAAGGTACTTTGTAAATGATGAAAAGCTAAAAACAGTGGAGGTCCAAAGAGACTTGGGAGTCCAGGTGCAGAGATCATTAAAATGTCATGAACAAGAACAGAGAATAATCATAAAGGCTAAAGGAAGGCTTTTACATCTCGGAGCACTAGAATACTCGGGGTAGAAGTTATGCTGCAGCTATACAAAGCCCTGGTTAGCCAACACCTGGAGCACTGAGAGCAGTTCTGGGCACCATGCCTTAGGAAGGTTATATTGGCCTTGGAGAGTACAGCGTCGATTTACCAGAATGATACTCGGACTCCAAGGTTTACGGTATGAGGAAAAATTACACAAATTAGGACTGTATTCATTAGAATTTAGGTTAAGGGCTGATCTGATCGAAGTTTAAGATATTAAGCGGAACAGATGGGGTAGATAGAGAGAAACTATTTCTGCTGGTTGGGGATTCTAGGACTCGGGGCATAGTCTAAAAATTAGAGCCAGAATTTTTAGCAGTGAAATGAGGAAACACATTTGTACATAATGAGTGGTAGAAGTTTGGAACTCGCTTCCTCAAGCACCAATTGATGCTAGGTCAGTTGTTAATTTTAAATCGGAGATTGATAGCTGTTTGTTAACTAAAGGTATTAAAGAATCTGGTCAAAGGTGGGTATATGGAGTAAGGTCGCAGATCAGCCATCATCTCTGAATGGGGGAAACAGGCTCGAAGGGCTCAATGGCCTACTCCTGTTCCTATGGAGCACTTGCCAGGACTGGTGAACTAATCCAAATAGAGATTCATTTGCTGAGACTCTGCAGCAGTTGTTTTCTGCTGTTAAATATCAGAATCAAATTGATCAGAATGCACCAATTGAAGCAGAAAATTCAGCACTTTCTGGGGAGGTGAATGGCCGAGACACATTGATACTGAACTGTGTTTAGTGAGCAACAGAACAAGGAGGAAGAGACAATCTCACACAGACACATACACACACGTAGAGACATACCCACATAAGCACATACACAAGCACGCACACATTCATATATCAAAATATATACATAAACACATACACAGCCACAAAGATTGACACACATACACTTCTCTAACTGGCGAGAAGCTCGGAGCTGTGGATGAGCAGAGATTTTTCAGAGCAGGGGTATAAAAGGATACGGAGGTAAAGCAGGTGGAAGGAGTTAAGAGACAGATCAGCCCTGATCTCACTGAATGGGGGAACAGGCTCGAGGAGCTGAATGGCCTGTTCCTGTTCCGATGTTCCTTCCTCCACTTTATCTCCAGTGTCACCATCAAGCACTCCCAGGGCACATACAATACTGAGCACATCCTCATTACCTTGGCATTACTACTGTCACTCTGTCCCCAGCCCTACTCCAGACCATTTCTGTTCCTGAATTTATAAACTAGGAAAACTTAAACGATAAATCCTCAGGACTGGATGAATTGCATCCGTGCAAACTAAACCATGCAAAGGAAGAGCCCATCGAGAGAATTGTGTTCAGTTCTGGACCTCACGAATTATGTATTAGCTTTGGCGGGGGTGCAGCACAGATTCAGCAGATTGATACCGGGGCTAAAAGGGTTAAATTATGAGGACAGGTGGCATAGACAAGTCTTTTACTTCCTTGAAGATAGAAAATGAAGGATGATATCATTGACATTTTAAGATGACAGAGAGATACTATTTCATCTGGTGGAAGAGTCCAGATCAAGGGGAATAAACTTAAAATTAAAGCTAGGCCGTTCAAGGGTGAGGCCAGGATGCACTTCTTCACACAAAGGTCAGTCGCAATCTGGAAATCTCTCCCTCAAAAAGCTGGAGCTCAACTAAAACATTCAAGACTCAGACTGACTGATTTTTGTTAGGTTGGGTTCAGTGTGTCTGTATATTGACACACAAAGACAAACACACACACACAGACATGCTGAAACACACACATGGGTTAAGGGCGTAGGTGGATTGAAAGGGTTTAAGCAGACTTTTAAAGGCACTTGTTCGTCAGTTCCTCTGTCGATTTCGGGCCTGGTTTGGTACAAATCTGACCTCTCACCAAGGACTCTGTTTGAACTCCCCACATTCATTTCACACAAGTCCTTCAGATTGGCAGGGGTGAAAGGTCAGTGTTTTGACCTTCTGTGACACCCAGCTGACAGCTGAAGATTGTTTCGAGTGCTGTACCATGTCTTTTCAGAATTCACTATAGAATTACATAGTATTTACTGCACAGAAACAGGCCATTCTGCCCAACATGTCCATGGCGGTGTTTATGCTCCACACGAGGATTCTCTCACCTTACTTCACCTCACCCTATCATATCCTTCTATTCCTTTCTCCCTCATGTACGTATCTAGCTTCCCCTTAAAGGCACTCTGCTACTCACCTGAACTCCACGTGCGAGCAAGCTCTACATTCTAACCACTCTCTGGGTAAAGAGGTTTCTCCTGAATTCCTTATTGGATTTATTAGTGACTATCTTATATTTAGTCCCTAGTTTTGAACTCCCACAAGTGGTAACATCTTGTCTACATCTACCCTAACAAACAGCTACATATATACATATAAAGATCTCTATGAGCCTTCTCTTTTCGAGAGAAAGAGCCCCAGCATGTTCAGCCATTCTGGATACTGAAAACCTCTCACTTCTGGTGTCATCCTTGGAAATCTTTTTTGCAACAGCCACAGTCCTGTATATCTTTTTCATTATATGGAGACCAAAACTGATCACAGTATTCCAAGTGTGGTCCAACCAAGGTTATATATACGTTTAACAAACCTTCTCTGCTTTGCAGTTCTTTTACTCTAGAAATGAGACCCAGTGCTTTATTTACATTTCCATTGCCTTGTTAACCTGCTTTTAATGATTTGTGCATCTGTTCCCCTAGATCACTGGTGGGCAAAATACAGCCCATGGGCCATATCTGGCCCGCTAGATGGGACAGAAATAGAACGCGAGCCGGAGCTCGAGCTGCACATTCGTCTATCCACTTTCACTTCTCATGAGTCAGTGACAGAACCGAACTGCAGCCAAGGAAAAAATATAGGAATACTTCATTCAAATTAATAACTTGCCAAAGCGATTCTCTCTGGCCGATTTTAAAAGGATCCGTTCCGTAATTCTAGGCGCCAATGGCAGACATCAGTACCCAGAATGCACTGCGTACTAGAAGATGCCCTATCCAATTTAGAGTGGAGTCATGGCTGCTCATCTCCACAAATCTTTTACCGAAGAAAGTGACTGGCTCTGCATCTTTCTTCTCCCGGTACAATGGCAGGGGAGTTCTCATCTCGCACCAATTGGGACGGCATTAGTAATCTTTGCAGAGGGACATAATGATGACTGAGGTGGGAAAATGATGCTGACACAGGCTCTAAAGGGGCTATAGTTCTATTTCACAGCACTGATTTACAGAGACCAGAAGATACCACAACATTTTCAACTTTTTTTTTAAATTCGGTCCAAGTCAGCATGGATTTATGAAAGGGAAATCATGCTTGACAAATCTTCTAGAATTGTTTGAGGATGTAACTAGTAGAGTGGACAAGAGGGAGCCAGTGGATGTGGTGTATTTAGACTTTCAAAAGGCTTTTGACAAGGTCCCACTCAAGAGATTAGCATGCAAAATTAAAGCACATGGTATTGGGGGTAATGTACTGACGTGGATAGAGAACTGGTTGGCAGACAGGAAGCAAAAAGAGTAGGAATAAACAGGTCCTTTTCGGAATGGCAGGCAGTGACTAGTGGGGTACCGCAAGGTTCAGTGCTGGGACCCCAGCTATTTACAATATACATTAATGATTTAGACGAAGGAATTGAATGTAATATCTTCAAGTTTGCAGATGACACTAAGCTGGGTGGCAGTGTGAGCTGTGAGAAGGATGCTAAGAGGCTGCAGGGTGACTTGGACAGGTTAGGTGAGTGGGCAAATACATGGCAGATGCGGTAGGTATAATGTAGTTAAATGTGAGCTTATTCACTTTGGTGGTAAAAACAGGAAGGCAGATTATCTGAATGGTGACAGGTTAGTAAAAGGGGAAGTGCAACGAGACCTGGGTGTCATGGTACATCAGTCATTGAAAGTTGGCATGCAGGTACAGCAGGTGGTGAAGGCGGCAAATGGCATGTTGTCCTTCATAGCGAGAGGATTTGAGAATAGGAGCACGGAGGTCTTACTACAGTTGTTCAGGGCCTTGGTGAGGCCACACCTTGAATATTGTGTACAGTTTTGGTCTCCTAATCTGAGGAAGGACATTCTTGCTATTGAGGGAGTGCAGCGAAGGTTCACCAGACTTATTCCTGGGATGACAGGACTGACATATGAAGAAAGACTGAATCGACTCGGCTTATATTCCATGAAATTTAGAAGAATGAGAGGGGATCTCATAGAAACATATAAAATTCTGACGGGATTGGACAGGTTAGATGCAGGAAGAATGTTCCCGATGTTGGGGAAGTCCAGAACCAGGGGTCACAGTCTAAGGGTAAGGGGTAAGCCATTTAGGACTGAGAGGAGAAGAAACTTCTTCACTCAGAGTTGTGAGCATGTGGAATTCTCTACCACAAAGTTGTTGAGGCCAGTTCGTTAGATATATTCAAATGGGAGTGAGAAGTGGCCCTTACGGCTAAAGGGATCAAGGGATATGGAGGGAAAGCAGGAATGGGGTACTGAACATATGATCATATTGAATGGTGGTGCAGGCTCGAAGGGCCGAATAGCCTACTCCTGCACCTATTTTCTATTTTTCAATGTTTCATTTATAAGCAGTACCGGATACAAGTTGTGTATGTAAGATAGCATCTGACTACTACATGAATTTATGGTTATGCAATGTTTTAATGTTTTTGAGCACGGTCCCTTTAAATTTGCTGCACAGCCGGGCACGATGCAGCTGCACATGCGCAGTGTCTCTTCCAGTGGCAGGAGCTGGGGATCAGTCTGCGCGGGACCCAGCGATTGGTAAAATATTGGTGGGCGGCACTCAACAGCTCACCAAAACTTTGTTAAGTGGCCCTCCAGCCCAAATAATTGCCCCCCCTGCCCTAGATCTCTTTGCTCCTCAACACCATTTAGACACTTTTTTCCCCAAAAATGGAAGACTTGCATTTATATTGCACCTTTTACCACCACCACACATCTCAAAACAAAGCTTTAAAGCAAATGAAGTACTTTTGGAGCGTAGTCACTGTTGTAATGTGGGAAACGCAGCACCAATTTGCGCACAACAAGCTCCCACAAACAGCAATGTGATGAGAACATAAGAAATAGGAGCAGGAGTAGGCCATTCGGCCCATTGAGCCTGCTCCGCCATTCAATAAGATCATGGCTGTTCTGATCATGGACTCAGCTCCACTTCCCTGCCTGCTCCCCATAACCATGTATTCCTTTATCACTCAAAAATCTGTCTATCTCCACCTTAAGGATATTCAAAGACCCAGCCTCCACAGCTCTCTGGGTCAGAGAATTCCACAGATTTACAACCCTCAGAAGAAGTTCCTCCTCATCTCAGTTTTAAATGGGCAGCCCCTTATTCTGAGACTATGTCCCCTAGTTTTAGTTCCCCTATGAGTGGAAATATCCTTTGTGCATCCACCTTGTCGAGCCACCTCATTATCTTGTATGTTTCGATATGATCACCTCTCATTCTTCTGAACTCCAATGTGTATAGGCCCAACCTACTCAACCCACCTTCATAAGTCAACTCCGGACTCAACCGAGTGAACCTTCTCTGAACAGCCTCTAATGAAAGTATATCCTTCCTTAAATAGAGACCAAAACTGTATATAGTACTCCAGGTGTGGCCTCACCAATACCCTGTACAGTTGTAGCAGGACTTCTCTGCTTTTATACTCTCCCCTTGTGATAAAAGCCAACATTCCATTTGCCTTCCTGATTACGTGCTGTACCTACATACTAACTTTTTGTGTTTCGTGCACAAGGATCCCCAGATCCTCCTGTACTGCAACACTTTGCAATTTTTCTCCATTTAAATTGTAATTTGCTTTTCTATTTTTACTGCCAAAGTGGGTCAATGTGAGGATAACCTCACATTTTGCCACTTTATACTCCATCTGCCAGATTTTTGCCCAATCACTTAGCCTGTCTATATTCCTCTGCAGATTTTTTTGTGTCCTCCTCACAATTTGCTTTCCCACCCATCTTTGTACCATCAGCAAATTTGGCTACATTACACTCGGTCCCTTCATCAAGTCATTAATATAGATTGTAAATAGTTGAGGACCTAGCACCCTGCGACACCCCACCATTCACTGTTGGCCAACCGGAAAATGACCCATTTATCCCGACTCTCTGTTTTCTGTTAGTTAGCCAATCCTCTACCCATGCTAATATATTGCCCCCTACCCAGTGAACTTTTATCTTGTGCAGTAACCTTTTATGTGGCACCTTATTGAATGTCTTCTGGAAATCCAATTAAACTACATCCACTGGTTCCCCCTTATCCACCCTGCTCGTTACATCCTCAAAGAGCTCCAGCAAATTTGTCGAACATGATTTCCCTTTCATAAAACCATGCAGACTCTGCTTGATTGAATTATGCTTTTCCAAATGTCCTGCTACTGCTTCCTTAATAATGGACTCGAGCATTTTCCCAACGACAGATGTTAGGCTAACTGGTCTATAGTTTCCTGCTTTTTGTCTGCCTCCTTTTTTAAATAGGGGCGTTACATTTGCGGTTTTCCAATCCTCTGGGACTGCTGCAGAATCCAATGAATTTTGGTAGATTACAACCAATACATCCACTATCTCTGCAGCCACCTCTTTTAAGACCCTAAGATGTAAGCCATCAGGTCCTGGGGACTTGTCTGCCTTTAGTGGCACTATTTTACCGAGTACGACTTCATTAGTGAGTGTTAAGTTCCTCCCTCCATATAGCCCCTTGATTATCCATTATTAATTCTCCAGTCTCATCCTCGAGGGGATAACGACCAGACAATCTGTTTCTGTAATGTTGAAGGATAAATACTGGCCAGGAGACCGGGAATAACTCCTCTGCTCTTCCTCGCAATAGTGTCATGGGACCTTTTACATGCACCTGAGGGAGCAGACGGGGCTGCGGTTTAACGTCGCTTCTGAAAGACGGCACCTGATAGTGCAGCACTCCCTCAGCACTGCACTAGATTGTCAGCCGAGATTTTTGTGCTCAAATCCCTGGTGTGGGAATTGTACCCACAATCTTACAACTCAGAGGTGAGAGTGCTCCTCACTGAGCCACAGCTGACACCGAGTACGTGGCCTCCTTATTCCACCTACCAAAATGCACCACGTCACAGCTATTTATATTGGAAGTAGAATCATAGAAGTTTACAGCACAGAAGGAGGCCATTTTGGCCCATCGTGCCCGTGCCGACCAACAAGAGCCTATCCAGCCGTAACCCTGTAGGTTACGACACTTCAAGTGCACATCCAAGTATTTTTTTAATGTGGGTGAGGGTTTCTGCCCCTACCACCCTTTCAGGCATTGAGTTCCAGACCCCCACAACCCTCTGCGTGAAGACATTTCCCCTCAAATCCCCTCTAAATCTTCTACCAATTATTTTAATTTATGCCCCCTGGTTGTTGAACTATCTGCTAAGGGAAATAGGCCCTTTCTATCCACTATATCTAGGCCCTCATAATTTTATACATCTCAATGAGGTTTCCTCTCAGCCTCCTCTGTTCCAAGGAAAACAAATCCAGCCTATCCAATCTGTCCTCATAGCTAAGATTCTCCACTCCCGGCAACATCCTCATAAATCTCCTCTGTACCCTCTCCAGTGCAATCATGTCCTTCCTGTAATGTGGTGACCAGAACTGCACGCAGTACTCCAGCTTTTTTTTTTTTTAAAAAACAGTTCAAGCATAACCCCCTGCTCTTGTATTCTGTGCCTCGGCTAATAAGCATTCCGTTGGCATTCTTAACCACCTTATCTATCTGTACTGCTACTTTCAGGGATCTGTGGACATGCACTCCAAGGTCCCTTTGTTCCTCCACATTTCTCAGTGTCCTACCATTTAATGTGTATTCCCTTTCCTTGTTAGCCCTCCTCACATGCATTACCTCACATCTCTCTGGATTAAATTCCATTTGCCACTGTTTTGACCAGTTGATTGATATCTTCCTGCAGCCCGCGGCTTTCTTCATTATCAACCACACAGCCGATTTTAGTATCATCTGCAAACTTCCTAATCATAGCCCCTATATTCAAGTCTATATTCAAGTATATCACAAAAAGCAAGAGACCTAGTACTGAGCCCTGCAGAACCCCACTGGAAACATCCTTCCAGTCACAAAAACATCCATCAACCATTACCCTTTGCGTCCTGCCTCTGAGCCAATTTTGGATCCAACTTGCCACTTTGCCCTGGATCTCATGGGCTTTTACTTTCGTGAGCAATCTGCCATGTGGGACCTTATCAAGCTTTGCTAAAATCTATATACACTACATCATACGCTTGGCCCTCATCCACCCTCCTCGAAAAATTCAATCAAGTTAGTTAGACACGACCTTCCCTTAACAAATCCGTGCTGACTGTCCTTGATTAATCCATGTCTTTCTAAGTGAAGATTTATCCTGTCCTTCAGGATTTTTTCCAATAATTTTCCTACCACTGAGGTTAGGCTGACTGGTTTGTAATTACTCAGCCTATCCCTTTCGCCCTTCTTAAACAAAAGTACCACATTAGTAGTCCTCCAGCACCATATCTAAAGCCAGAGAGGATTGGAAAATGGTGGTTGAGCAGTTATAATGAGGGATGTTCAAGAGGCCAGAATATGAGGAGCAAGACATCTTGCTGGGTTGTGAGGCTGAAAAAGATTACAGAGATAGGGAGGAGCGAGACCATGGAATGATTTGTAAACAAGGATGAGAATTTTGAAATCGAGGCTTTGTTTAACTGGGAGCCAATGTAGGTCAGAAAGCACAGGAGTGATGGGTGATCTTGACTTGATGTGGGTTAGTACATGGGGGGCTGAGATTTGGATGACTTCAAGTTTACGTAGTGAGGAATGTGGGAGACCGGCCAGGAGTGAGTTGGAGTAAGTCAAGTCTGGAGGTAACAAAGACATGGATGAAGGTTTCAGCAGCACAAGAGCTGAGGCAGGGGCGGAGGTGTGTAATGTTATGGAGGTGGAAAAAGGCGGTTTTAGTTATGCCACGGATATGTGGCTGGAAACTCATTTTAGGGTCAAATATGACACCTAGGTTGTGAACAGTCTTGTTCTCCCTCAGATTGTTGCTAGGGAGAGGGATGGAGTCAGTGGTTAGGGAACGCAGTTTGTGGTGGGGACCAAAGATAATGGCTTCGGTCTTCCCAATAGTTAATTGGAGAAAATTTCTGCTCATGTTGGACAAGCAATCTGACAATTTAGATACCAAGCATGGGTCGAGACAAGTGGTGGAGAGGTAGAGCTGGGTATAGTCAGCGTACATGTCGAAACTGACTCCGTGTTTTCAAATGATATCGCCAAGGGGCAGCATATAGGTGAGAAATAAGAGGGAAACAAGGACAGATCCTTGGGGGACACCAGAGGTAACAATGCAGGAGTGGGAAGAGAAGCCATTGCACGATATTTTCTGGCTACGATTAGATAGGTAAGAATGGAACCAGGCGAGTGCAGTCCCACCTAGCTGGACATTGGTGGAGAGGTGTTGGAGGAGGATGGAGTAGTCAACTGTGTCAGAGGTGCAGCAGAGGTTAGAACCTAAAGCAAGTTTTCCTATATTAACAGTGACTCCAATCCACTTATGTTACGGTATAAGAACACACAAAATAGGAGGCGGCCATTCGCCCCTCGAGCCTGATCCACCATTCAATATCATAGCTGATCTTCTACCTCAACTCTACTTTCCTCATATCCCTTCATCCCTTAATATTCAAAAAAGTGCATCAACCTCTGTCTTGAATATACTCAAAGACGGAGCATCCATAGCCCTTTAGGGTAGAGACTTCCAAAGATTCACCATCCTCTGAGTGAAGAAATTTATCTTCATCTCAGTCCTAAATGGGCGACCACTCATTCAGAGATTGTGACTCCTGGTTCTGGACTCCCAGCCAGAGGAAATATCCTTGCTGCATCTACCCTGTCAAGCCCTGTAAGAATTGTGTATGTTTTAATTAGATCACCTTTCATTCTTCTAAACTACAGAGAATATAGGCCTAATCTACTCAATCTGTCCTCATAGGACAATCCCCCCATCCCAGGAATCAGTCAGGTGAACCTTCATTCCTCAATGGCAAGGATATCCTTTCTTAGGCAAGGAAACCAAAACTGTACACAATACTTCAAATGTGGTCTCACCAGGGCAGTATGTAATTGCAGTAAGATATCTTTACTCTTATACTCAAACCCTCTTATAATAAAAGGTCAACATACCATTTGCTGTCTTAATTGCTTCCTGTACCCACATGTTAACTTTCAGTGATTCATATACATGGACACCCAGGACCCTCTGAACAACAGCATTTTCCAATCATTCAGCATTTACAAACTACTCTGCTTTTCTATTTTTCCTACCAAAGTGGATAACTTCACATTATATTCCATTTTCCATCTTCTTGCCCACCTCACTTAGCCCATCTATATCCCTTTGACGTTTCTTTGCATTTTGCATCATCCTCACAACTTACATTCCCACCTAGCTTTGTATCATCAGCAAACTTGGATATCATCCAAATCATTGATATATATTGTGAATAGCTGGGGCCCAAGCCCTGATCCTTACGGTACCACTCCACTAGTTACAGGCTGCCAACCCGAAAATTACCCGTTTATTCCTACTCTGTTTTCTGTCCGTTAATCAATCCTCAATCCATGCTCATGTCCACAGTAAATGACACAAGGTCAGCCCGCTGAATGGAACCTCGGGCACCCTGAGCTTGATCTCCGGTGTCTCCAGTCCTGATTGCCCCCTTACATCAGTCTCCCCTCACTTTTATACCCTGCAGTGATTCATCTCTGGCACCGGACTCTTCTTTGTCTTCTCTGCTGGGTTTTGGCAAGAAGCTGGGAAAAGACAGCTGGAACTTCTCTAATCTGTGATTTACAAGGACACTTTCCCTGGTGCCCAGCAGTTACTTTTCTTCAGTAATTTTCCGACCTGCTGTTAGTTGTTCTTTCTTATAGTTTCATAATTATAGGTATAAACATCACACATTATAATCTAACCTATTCTATTACTCACTCGGCTTTGAGCTTATATTGTACTATTTTATGATTTTATAACCAATCCTCAATCCATGCGAGTACATTACCCCCAATCCTATGAGCTCTAATTTTGTTTATTTCTTGTCGAATGCCTTCTGAAAATCCAAATACACCATATCCACTGGTTCCCCCTTATTTGTTCTGCTAGTTACCACCTCAAAAAATGCTAACAGATTTGTCAAACATGATTTCAGTTTTATAAATCCGTATTGACTCTGCCCAATCCTATTATTATTTTTAATAGTGCCCTGTTACCACATCCTCATAATAGAATCTAGCATTTTCCTTATAACTGACGTCAGGCTAACTGGTCTGTGGTTACTTGTTTTCTCTCCCTCCTTTCTTAAATAGTGGGGTTATATTTGGTACCTTCCAACCCGCACGAAGGGAGAGAGAGCGAACGAGTGAGAGGAAGATTGACACGGAAGGGAGAGAGAGCTGGATAGAGTGAGATCAAACAGACAGCAAAGTAAGTGAGACAGAGTGAGACTTAAATCCAAAAGGGGGAGTGGGAGAGACAGAATGAGGCAGAGAAAGAGAGGAAAGGAAGAGAAGGTATTGGCCGGGATGGCAAGAGAGAAGAGAATGAGGCAGAGAGAAGAGAGAGGAGCAAAAGAGGTAGACTGAGAGCATGGCAGAAAGAGGGACAGAGAAGCAGAGAAGAGAAAGGTGGAAAGAGTGAGAGACAGTGAGGCAGAGAGAAATGAGAGAGGTAGAGATCTTATTGAATGGCGGAGCAGGCTCGAGGGGCCAAATGGCCTACTCCTGCTCCTATTTCTTATGTTCTTAATAGAGCAAATGTGAATTAGAGAGAGAGAGAGAGAGAAGGTGGGGGGGGGGGGGGGGGGAAGAGAAATTGAGAAAGAAACAGGTGGAGATATGAGAGTGCTTCTTCGGCAGCCCCTCCAAAACCCGCGACCTCTACCATCTAGAAGGACAAGGGCAGCAAGCACATGGGAACACCACCACCACCACCACCACCATGTTCCCCTCCAAGTCACACACCATCCTGATATGTAAGAATATCACCGTTGCTTTGTCGCTGGGTCAAAATCCTGGCACTCCCTCCCTCATCATCATCATAGTGAGAATGTGTAAAGAAGGGTTGCGAATGTGGTAGATGGATAGAGAATGTGGCAAAAGGATGGAATCATGGGGGTGGGGGGTGGGGGGGTGGAGGCAGAAAGGGATTGGATAGACCAAGTGCTAATCAAATGTGTTCTGTTTTGAAAATGTATAACTGTTGGTATTTCACGCTGAAAAAAGGACTTGTCCAGAGGAAGGTAAACAGGTTCTGATTGAGAGTGTCCCTTTGTCTTAACAAGTCCCAGCCGGAGAATCTTCAATAAAGGTCTTTTACAGAAAAGGCAAAAAGGTGTTCGCGTCAGTGTATTCACTGAAACAGATTGAGGGAAAAAGAATCCGTATTAACAATAGACAGTCCCTCGAATCAAGGATGACTTGCTTCCACGTCAAAAAGTTCACAGGTGTTTCAATGAAGGACCTAAAATTCCAGGTCCCGTATTACATGTTGAAGGGTGGAAGAAGTCTGTGCGTGGATTTTTTTTTTTTTTTAAAAAACGTGTGGTGACCGTTGCACACCAGCCACCACACGGGCTTGACAGAGCTAGGTCTTGGTCCAGGAGCAAGGATTAACCAAAACGACCAGAGACCAGCTCTGCTGCACGGACTTAATGCGCACGTATGTCGCAGTGTGGACGGCCCGTGCTGCCCCTGGGCCCCTCGCCACTTCTGGTCCCCAAACACACGCCTCTCCTAGGTCCCGATCTTGTCCCGCTACAATCTCTCGCCGCTCCTTCGCCCTGACCTCGCCGCTCCACCACACGGACTGCAGCGGTTCAAGGTGGCTCACAACCATCTTCTCAAGGGCAATTAGAGATGGGTAATAAATGCTGGCCTTGTCAGCGAAGCCCACATCCCATGAACGAATTAAAAAAGTCACCTTCTCTTTTCAAGAGGAAGAGACTCAGCCTGTTCATCCTTTCCTAATAGGCATAACCTCACATTTCTGGTATCATAATTGTAAATCTAATTTCCATCCTCGCCAATGCCTCTATCCTTTTTATAATATAGAGATCACAATTGTACACAGTACTCCAAATGTGGTTCAACCGAGGTTCGATACAAGTTCAGCATAACTTAGCTACTTTTCAATTCAATCCCCCTGGAAATAAACCCGAGTGCTTGGTTTGCTCTTTTTAACGGCCTTATTAACCTACGTCGCTACTTTTGGTGATTTTTGCATTTGTATTTCGAGATCACTTTGCTCTTCTGCCCCATTTAGATTCTGGTTTTCCAACTAATATGTTATCTCCTTATTTCGGTTACCAAAACGCAATACCTCACATTTATCAGTGTTGAAATTCATTATATGCCAATTCTGCAAATATATTAATGTAATAAGACATGTAGTACAGCAGGGATTAGATACAGAGTAAAGCTCCCTCCACACTGACCCTTCAAACTCCCAGGGCTTAGACAACACGGGTTAGTGACAGAGTAATGCTCCCTCTGCACTGTCCCATCAAACATTCCCAGGTCATATATAGCACGGGCAAGGTACAGAGTTAAGTTCCCTCGACATTATATATATATGAGTAAAGCTCCCACTATACTCCCCATCAAACACTCCCAGGCCAACTACAGCCTGGTTTAGATATAGAGTAAATCTCCTTCTACACCCTCCCAGGGCAGTTTCCAGTGGGCTTCCGCAGGGCTCAGTAGCTGGTCCCTTGCTTTTTGTGATATAATATAAAATCAATGATTTGGACTTGAATGTAGGAGGTATGATTAAGAAGTTTGCAGATGATACAAAAATTGGCCCTGTGCTTGATAATGAAGAAGCGGTAGACTGCAGGAAGATAGCAATGGACTGGTCAGGTGGGCAGAACAGTGCCAAATGGAACTCAATGCGGAGAAGTGTGAGGTAATGCATTTGGGGAGGGCTAACAAGGAAATGGAACACACAATAAATGGTAGGACACTGAGAAGTGTAGAGGGACAAAGGGACCTTGGAGTGCATGTCCACAGATTGCAGAAGGTAGCAGGACAGGTAGATAAGGTGGTTAAGGCGGCATACGGGATACTTGCCTTTATTAACCGAGGCATAGAATAGAAGATTAGGGAGGTTATGCTTGAACTGTATAAAAAAACTACTTAGGCCACAGTTAGAGTACTGCGTGCAGTGCTGGTCACCACAGTACAGGAAAGATGTGACTGCCCCAGAGAGGGTAGAGGAAATTTACGAGGATGTTGCCTGGACTGGAGAATTTTAACTATGAGGAAAGATTGGGATAGGCTGGGGTTGTTTTCTTTGGAACAGAGGAGGCCGAGGAGACCTAATTGAGGCGTATAAAATTATGAGGGGCCTGGATAGAGCAGATAGGAAGGACCTATTTCCCTCAGCAGAGGGTTGAATGACCAAGGGGCATAGATTTGAAATAAGTGGTAGGAGGTTTAGTGGAGATTTGAGGAGAAATATTTTCACCAAGTTTGGTGGGGGTCTGAAACTCACTGCCTGAAAGGATAGTAGAGGCAGAAACCCTCATAGCATTTAAAAAGTATTTGGATATGCACTTGAAGTGCCGTAACCTACAAGTCTACGATCCAAGAGCTGGAAAGTGGGATCAGGCTGGAAAGCTCTGTCAGCAAGCACGGACATGATGGGCCGAATGGCCTCCTTGTGTGCTGTAAATTTAATCATAGTGAAACACTCGGTCACTGAGAGTAATACCGAACGGCCCTGAGCTGCAAGATTACAGCGAGTACAACAGGCAAGCGAGGGTTAAATGTGGGACATTGTTTCTCTCATTCTCTGACACTGTCCCGCAGTGTGGGATTAATAATGTGTCTGTCTGTGGTACAATATCAGTGAGAGACTTTAACTTCTGTCCCCCAAGGATAAAAGCAGACTTCACAGGTCAGTCTGGAACTGATACTGTGCATGGCTCTCTCTCGCGCTCGTACTGTTTGTGAATGCGGGATACTGTTATTTCACGTGATGTGGACACACTTGTGAGTACAACACTGACACATAGAAACATAGAAAATAGGTGCAGGAGTAGGCCATTCGGCCCTTCAAGCCTGCACTGCCATTCGATGAGTTCATGACTGAACATGCAACTTCAGTACCCCATGCCTGCTTTCTCACCATACCCCTTGATCCCCCTAGTAGTTAGGACTACATCCAACTCCTTTTTGAATATATTTAGTGAATTGGCCTCAACAACTTTGTGGTAGAGAATTCCACAGGTTCACCACTCTCTGGGTGAAGAAGTTTCTCCTCATCTCGGTCTTAAATGCCTTACCCCTTATCCTTAGACTGTGGCCCCAAGTTCTGGACTTCCCCAACATTGGGAACATTCTTCCTGCATCTAACCTGTCTAAACCCGTCAGAATTTTAAACGTTTCTCTGAGATCCCCTCTCATTCTTCTGAACTCCAGTGAATGCAAGCCCAGTTGATCCAGTCTTTCTTGATATGTCAGACACTGTTTCTCTCTGGTGTTACACAGGACAGTGTGGCACTGTTACTGAGCGTAATATGGAGACACTGATGCCAAGTGTAAGACTGATAATGTGAGTGTGTCTCTCCCCCCACTGGTGTTATACATGAATGTGTGATACTAGTATTGAGCCTAATATGCAGACACAGTTAGGGTGTTTAAGACTGATACTATGCCTGTCTCTCTGCCGCTCACTCTGATAGCTATCTCTGGGTGATGAGGATGGGATGGATAAAATGTCCCTCAGTTTAGGAGGAGAGAGAGACAGACAAAGAGAGGCTGGTGGGGCAGTGAACACAATTTATATTTTCACGTTAATCAAACATATTTGCATATATGAAGGGGAAGTAATGTTTGACAAATTTGCTAGAATTCTTTGAGGATGTAACGAGAAGGGTGGATTAAGGGGAACCAGTGGATGTGATGTATTTGGACTTCCAGAAGGCATTTGACAAGGTGCCACATAAAACATTACTACACAAGATAAAAGTTCACAGGGTTGGGGTAATATATTAGCACGGATAGAAGCTTGGCTAACTAACAGAAAACAGAGAGTTGGGATAAATGGTTCATGCTCTGGTTGGCAATCAGTAACCAGTGGCGTGCCGTAGGGGTCAGTGCTGGGACCCCAACTATTTACAATCTATATTAACTTGGAAGAAAGGACCAAGTGTAACGTAGCCAAGTTTGCTGATGATACAAAGATGGGAGGAAAAGCAATGTGTGACGAGGACACAAAAAATCTGCAAAAGGACATAGACAGGCTAAGTAAGTGGGCAAAAATTTGGCAGATGGAGTATAATGTTGGAAATTGTGAAGTCATGCACTTTGGCAGAAAAAAAAAATCAAAGAGCAAGTTATTTTATAAATGGAGAAAAATTGCAAAGTGCTGCAGTACAGCAGGACCTGGGGATACTTGTGCATGAAACACAAAAGGTTAGTATGCAGGTACAGCAAGTAATCAGGAAGGCCAATGGAATCTTGGCCTTTATTGCAAAGGGGATGGAGTATAAAAGTAGAGAAGTCTTGCTACAGTTCTACAGGGTATTGGTGAGGCCACACCTGGAATACTGCATATAGTTTTGGTTTCCTTATTCATGAAAGGATATACTTGCTTTGGAGGCTGTTCAGAGAAGACTCACGAGGTTGATTCCGGAGATGAGGGGCTTGACTTATGAGGAAAGGATGAGTAGGTTGAGCCTCGACTCATTGGAATTCAGAAGATTGAGAGGTGATCTTATCGAAACGTATAAGATTATGAGAGGGCTTGACAATATGGATGCAGAGAGGATGTTTCCACTGATAAGGGAGACTAGAACTAGGGGGCATAATCTTAGAATAAGGGGCCACCCATTTAAAACAGAGATGAGGAGAAATTTCTTCACTGAGGGTTGTAAATCTGTGGAATTAACTGCCTCAGAGAGCTGTGAAAGCTGGGACATTGAATAAATTTAAAACAGAGATAGACAGTTTCTTAACAGAGAAGGGAATAGGGGGTTATGGGGAGCGGGCAGGGAAGTGGACTTGAGTCCATGATCAGATCAGCCATGATCGTATTAAATGGCGGAGCAGGCTCGAGGGGCCGTATGGCTATACTTTTGCTCCTATTTCTTATGTTCTTATGTAAATTTGAGGTCATCCAAAACTCGGCAGCCCATGTCCTAACTTGCACCAAGTCCCGATCACCCATCACCCCCGTGCTCGCTGACCTACATTGGCTCCCAGTTAAGCAATGCCTCGATTTCAAAATTCTCATCCTTGTTTACAAATCCCTCCATGGCCTCACCCTTTCCAATCTCTAATCTCTAATCTCTTTCAGCCTCACAATGCCACGTGATGTCTGCGTTCCTCAAAATTGGCCCTCTTGAGCATTCCTGATTAGAACTGTTCAACATCGTTGGCTATGCCTTCAGCTGCCTGGGCCCTAAGCTCTGGAACTCCCTCCCTAAGCTTCTCTGCCTCTAGACATTTCTTTCCCCCTTTAAGATGACTCAAAGCTACTCTTTGACCAGCTTTTGGTCATCTGCTATAATTTCTTCTTATGTGGCTCGGTGTCAAATTTATTTGCTTTGTCTTATAACACTGAAGTGCCTTGGGACATTTTACTACATTAAAAGCGGTATATAAATAAAGTTGTTGTTGTTGAAAGCAATGGGAGCTCATACATGCAGAGCTCCCATTATCAATGAGAATACTAGATGTTCATTGGTGGTCCAGGCCCACGTGATCCTAGGATACAAATACATACCTGGAAGACATGTTCCTGTACACTGCAATACGAAACTCAACCGCAATCCTATGTTCCTCTGAGACCACCAGGCAATTTTTTTTTTTAAATTCTGGTCAGATGTGTTCACCCAAAAGAAGCTTCCAACCGCAATTTTCCGCCCAAAGTATTTGTTTAATTTCTCTGCCATTTTCTTGTTCCGCATTATAATTTCTCAGCCTGTAGGGGACTCACATTTACTTTTGCTAATTTTTCCTTTGTAACATACCTACAAAAGGATTTACAGTCTGTTTTTATGTCTCTCGCTAGTTTACTTTCATTTTCTATTTCCCCCTTTCTTGATCAGTTTCTTGGACCTCCTTTGCTGAATTCTAAAATGCTCCCAATCCCCAGGCTTACTGCTCTTTTTGGCAACATTATAAGCTTCTTCCTTTGATCTAAAACTATCTTTAACTTCACTTCTTAGTCACGGTTGGACCACCTTTCCTGTGGGGGTCTTGTGCCTTAAAAGGAATGTAATTATTGTAAATTATGTATTAATTCTTTAAAGCGAGCCATTGCTTATCTATCTTGATACCTCTTAATGTAGTTTCCGAATCTATCTTAGCCAACTCACCCCTCATACCTAAAAAGTTTGCTTTGTTTAAATTTAAGACCCCAGTTTCGGATTTAACAAAATCACTTTCAAACTTAATGTAACATTTTATCATATTATGCTTATTCTTCCGTTGCCTGCACGTCCAATGTACAAATAAACAAAATAAACAAGACTCACTGTTAAAAGTTGTTGCTGTTAATAATCACAAATCACTTTTTACAAATCACTCCAGGGCCTCGCCCCTCCCGATCTTTGGAATCTGTTGCAGCCCACAAGATGTCTGCGCTCCTCAAATTCTGCCCTTTTGACCATCCCTGATTATAATCGCTCCACCATCGGTGTCCGGCCCTTCAGCTGCCTGGGCCCCGAGCTCTGGAACTCCCTCCCTAAACCTCTCCGCCTCTTTCCGACTTTCAGACCCTCCTTAAAACCTACCTCTTTGACGCAGCTTTTGGTCACATGCCGCAATTTCTTCTTCTGTGGCTCGGTGTTAAATGTATGTGTTGTGTCCTGTAACACTGCTGTGAAGCGCCTTGGGACGTTTTACTCCGTTAAAGACGCTCTATAAAGAAGAGTTATTATTAATACTGCAAGAGTGAGGGATTGAGTGAGCTGGGAGTCCGGCGCAGGCGCACTGAGACCAGTCCCGCCCCTCAGCATTGACGTCACAGGCGATGTGGGCGGGGCTGTGACGTTTACTGGTAACGGTTGAACGGTCGGAATTTTTTAAATCAGGAGCCACGGAACTACCGAGCTGCCCAGCGCGGCATCATCACAGTGGGCGGGGCTCTGCTGCGCTGCCGGCTCCTATTGGTGGGAGTGACTGGCATTCTGCTTCATGCAGCCAATAGACGGCCGGGAATTCTCTGAAGGTCATTAATTTATGCAGGAACGCGCTCTGTGGCGGCAGTGCGCATGCTCGGTGCCGCCCTCCCCACCCCCAGTCCCCGGATGCCGCGTAGTTTTCTGCAACCAGCGGTTGAACAATGTCGGGAACCGGGGTCCGCAGGGCACCGGGCTGATGGTAGGCGGCCGGGGCCGAGGCCGAGGCCGAGGCCGAGCGTTCGGCCGGTGGGCGGGGAGGGTACGGTGAGTCTGTGAGGGAATACACCGAACTGAACACACAGCCCCGGAGCTCAGGGTTTGGGGACATGCGGGAGATAGACTGAAACTTCCAGTGAGCTCAGACAGTGTGTAACCCGGGGGCCCAGTGAGATCAGACAGTGTGTAACCCGGGGGCCCAGTGAGATCAGACAGTGTGTAACCCGGGGGCCCAGTGAGATCAGACAGTGTGTAACCCGGGGCCCAGTGAGATCAGACAGTGTGTAACCCGGGGGCCCAGTGAGATCAGACAGTGTGTAACCCGGGGGGCCCAGTGAGATGAGACGGTGTGTAACCCGGGGGCCCAGTGAGCTCAGACAATGTGTAACCCGGGGGCCCAGTGAGATGAGACGGTGTGTAACCCGGGGGCCCAGTGAGCTCAGACAGTGTGTAACCCGGGGGCCCAGTGAGATCAGACAGTGTAACCCGGGGGCCCAGTGAGCTCAGACAGTGCGTAACCCGGGGTGGATGGGTCCAGTGAGATCAGATAGTGTGTAACTCGGGGGCCCAGTGAGATCAGACAGTGTGTAACCCGGGGGCCCAGTGAGATCAGACAGTGTATCCCGGGGGCCCAGTGAGCTCAGACAGTGTGTAACCCGGGGTGGATGGGTCCAGTGAGATCAGATAGTATGTAACCCGGGGCCCAGTGACATCAGACAGTGTAACTCGGGGGCCCAGTGAGATCAGACAGTGTGTAACCCGGGGGGCCCAGTGAGATGAGACGGTGTGTAACCCGGGGGCCCAGTGAGCTCAGACAGTGTGTAACCCGGGGGCCCAGTGAGCTCAGACAGTGTGTAACCCGGGGGCCCAGTGAGATCAGACAGTGTAACCCGGGGGCCCAGTGAGCTCAGACAGTGCGTAACCCGGGGTGGATGGGTCCAGTGAGATCAGATAGTGTGTAACTCGGGGGCCCAGTGAGATCAGACAGTGTGTAACCCGGGGGCCCAGTGAGATCAGACAGTGTAACCCGGGGGCCCAGTGAGCTCAGACAGTGTGTAACCCGGGGTGGATGGGTCCAGTGAGATCAGATAGTATGTAACCCGGGGGCCCAGTGACATCAGACAGTGTAACTCGGGGGCCCAGTGAGATCAGACAGTGTGTAACCCGGGGGCCCAGTGAGATCAGACAGTGTGTAACCCGGTGTGGATGGGTCCAGTGAGATCAGTCAGTGTGTAACCCGGGCAGAATTCTGGTGATTTTCTGTAAGTCCAGACGGGCGGGTCAGGAATCTTGAGGAATAGGATAAAATCAAACAGAAATACTGAACATATACTTTTCTGAAACATTGGAAAAACACTTTACACTACATTCCACTTCACAACTTTAATATTCTTCTAATTTTCTGCCCTGCCATAATTAGATCTCCCGGTGAATGGCGGAGTGATTGAGAAAGTTCCACAGCTGGAAGGAAACAGGGATTGTGGACTGAGGAACAATAGCAGGTGAACCAGCACAGGATTGTGAGAGCACCAACCAGGGAGCCCTTTCTGATTGAAAGCGCTTCAATAGATCGACTGGGGAGAAAGGTAAGAGAAAGTGCCATTTACTCAGATACACACTGGTTCTGTAGACTGTACACAAAGGTACAAGGTAAGACAGGAAATGAGACTGGGAGAGTCTGACCACCGAGCATAATTATCCAGCATGAGGCCGTGCAATGGGATGTGAAGTGAGATCACTTTCTGTCTCTAAACACACAGTCACAGTGAATCTTGTGTGTGTTTTAGAGTAAAGGGCTTTGATCTAAGAGGTGACTCCAGTTTGAGGCAGAGCCCAGCAGATGGACCCGTCTCTGTACATTCGGTGGGGCTGAACTCACCGACACCATCAGATCTCAATGTTCAAATATTTCCCATCTGGTGAGAAAGCCATTGGAAAGATTGAACTGGAAGCATCAGAGTCAATTCATTGATCACGATGCACAGACCAATCTGAAATACCAGCATGGCCTATCACTGACAAAATCAATTATTCATTCATGAACATTTGGAATTAACAGAAAATATATTGATAAGTACTACTATTGAAGCATTGATCACTAGAGATATGTAGTATTTGAATATACTGAAACACAGATATGGAGAATTGCAATTTATTGATTGGCGTCGTACTTGACCCCGACATGAGCTTCCGAACCCATATTCCCTCAATCACCAAGTACGTTTACTTCCAGCTCCATAACATCGCCGGTCTCTGCCCCTTCCTCAGCTCATCTGCTCAAACCCTCATCCCTGTCTCTGTTACCACTACATTGGACTATTTCATTGCTCTCCTGATCGGCCTCACACCTCGCACTCTCCGCAAGCTTAAGCTTATCAAAAACACTCCTGCCCGTATCCTTACTCAAGAACACAAGAAGTAGCAGCAGGCGTAGGCCTTACGCCCCCTCCCGTCTGCTCTGCCATTCAGTAAGATCTCTATTCGATAGAGAATTTCAAAGATTCACAACTCTTAAGTGAAGAAATATTTCATCTCAGTCTTAAATGGCCAATCTCTTATCCTAATACTAGGACCACTAGCTCTAGACTATCCAGCCCGTGTCAGTTCTGTGTTTCAATGATATCACCTTCCATTCTTCTAAACTCCAGAGAATATAGGCCTATTCTACTGAATCTGCCCTCAGCCCCCTCATCCCAACTTGTACCAATTTCCATTCACCCATCACCCCTGTGCTCGCTGAACTACATTGGCTCCTGCTCCATCGATTTCAAAATGCTCATCCTTGTTTTGAAATCCGTCCAGGATCTTGCCCCTCCCGATTGCTGTAACCTCCTCCAGCCCTACAACCCTCAGAGATCTTTGCATTCCTCCAACTCTGGCCTCTTGAGCAGCCCCAATTTTCATCCCTCCAATATTGGTCGCCGTACCTTCAGCTGCCGAGACCATAAGCTCTGGAATTCCCTCCTTAAACCTCTCCAGCTTCAAAATGCTCCTTAATACCAACCCTTTTGAACAAGCTTTTAATCCTGTGCTAATATTTCCTTACGTGACTGGGTATTAAATTCTGTTTGCTAACGGTCCTGTGAAGTGCCTTGGGACATTTTACTATGTTCAAGGTGTGATATAAATGCAATTTGTTGCTGATAACTGAAGATATTTTAAATTGTAATATAACGAAACTACAGGCATAGGGAATTGCAATAGACTGATAACTGCAGAGGAAGAGGATTGTTTTGTATTGCTAACAGCATGAATTATTTTAACGTGAGGTGGCCCTTGCACATTAGCTACCACACGGGCTTGGCAAAGCAAGGTCTTGGTCCAATGGCAAGGGGATCCAAGACGACTGGACACCAGGCTCTGCTGCATGTTTCCTATGGTACTGACTCACTGGGGTACAGTTTCCTCTGGCACTGACTCTCACTGGGGTATAGTTTCCTCTGGCACTGACTCTCACTGGGATACAGTTTCCTCTGGCACTGACTCTCACTGGGGTACAGTTTCCTCTGGCACTGACTCTCACTGGGGTACAGTTTCCTCTGGCACTGACTCTCACTGGGATACAGTTTCCTCTGGCACAGATTTACTGTGTATCTAATTCGTGCTGTCCCTGCCCTGGGAGTACTTGATGGGACAGTATAAAGGGAGCTTCGCTCTTTACCGAACCCGTGTTGTACCTGTCCTGGGATTGTTGGGACAATGTAGAGGGAGCTTTGCTCTATCTAACCCGTGCTCTGCCTGCCCTGTGAGCTTTGATGGGTCGCTGTAGGGGAAGCTTTCCTCTGAATCTAACCTGTATTCTACCTGCCCGAGTTTTATCTGATGGGACAGTGTAGAGAGAGGTTTACTCTGTATCTCATCATCATCATTGGCAGTCCCTTGATACATAGAAAATAGGTGCAGGAGTAGGCCATTCGGCTCTACGAGCCTGCACCACCATTCAATGTGATCATGGCTGATCATGCAACTTCAGTACCCCATTCCTGCTTTCTCTCCATACCCCTTGATCCGTTTAGCCATAAGGGTCACATCTAACTCCCCTTTGAATATATCTAACGAACTGGCTTCAACAACTTTTTGTGGTAGAGAATTCCACAGGTTCACAATTCTCTGAGTGAAGAAGTTTCTCCTCATCTCGGTCCTAAATGGCTTATCCTTCGAATGTGACCCCTGGTTCTGGACTTCCCCAACATCGGGAACATTCTTCCTGCATCTAATCTGTCCAATCCCATCAGAATGTTATATTTTTCTGTGAGATCCCCTCTCATTCTTCTAAATTCCAGTGAATATAAGCCTAGTCGATCCAGTCTTTCTTCATATGTCAGTCCTGTCATCCCGGGAATCAGTCTGGTGAACCTTCGCTGCACTCCCTCAATAGCAAGAATGTCTTTCCTCAGATTAGGAGACCAAAACTGTACACAATATTCAAGGTGTTGCCTCACCAAGGCCCTGTACAACTGTAGTAAGACCTCCCTGCTTCTATACTCAAATCCTCTCGCTATGAAGGCCAACATGCCATTTACCTTCTTCACCGCCTGCTGTGCCTGTATGCCAACATTCAATGACTGATGTACCATGACACCCAGGTCTTGTTGCACCTTCCCTTTTCCTAATCTGTCACCATTCAGATAATATTCTGCCTTCCTGTTTTTGCCACCAAAGTGGATAACCTCACATTTATCTACATTATACTGCATCTGACATGCATTTGCCCACTCACCTAACCTGTCCAAGTCACCCTGCAGCCTCTTAGCATCCTCCTCACAGATCACACTGCCACCCAGCTTAGTGTCATCTGCAAACGAGGATGACTTGCTTCCACGCCAAAAAAGGATGAGTTCACAGGTGTTTCAATGAAGGACCTAATATTCCAGATCCTGAACTACATCCTGAAGGGTGGAAGATGCCTGTGCGTGGCTTTTTTTAACGTATGGTGGCCATTGCACAGCAGCCACCACATGGGAAACTCTGTATCTAATCTGCTGTGCCTGTCCTGGCATTGTTTGATGGGATAATATAGAGGGAGTTTTACTCTTTATTTAACCCAAGCTGCACCTGCCCTGGGAGTGTCTGATAGGACAGTGTAGATAGAGGTTTACTCTGTATCTAACCTGTACTGTAACTGCCTTGGGAGTGTTTGACGGGACAGTATAAATTGGGCTTTATGCTGTATCTAACATGTACTGTACCCGCCTTGGAAGTATTTGATGGGACAGTGTAGAGGGAACTTTACGCTATATCCAATCCATGCTATACCAGTCCTGTGAGTGTTTGACGGGACAGTGTAGAGGGAGCTTTACTCTGTATCTAACCCGTGCTGTACCTGCCCTGCGAGTGTTTGAATGGACAGTGTAGAGGGAGCTTTGCTGTATATCTAACCAGTACTGTACCTGCACTGTGTGTGTCTGCTGGAACAGTGCAGAGGGAGCTTTGCTCTCTATCTAACCCGTGCTGTACCTGCTCTGGAAGTGTTTTTGGGACAGTGCAGAGGGAGCTTTACTCTGCACCTAACCCGTGTTGTCCTGTTAATTCCTGGATTCTTTTACTTCAATCTGGTTCAGTAAAATTACTGAGTCGAATACCTCTTGTGCTTTGAACAAAGCAGTCTTTATTACCGGCCAGTAAGACCTATCAGACAGAAGATATACTCTCTGGATAGAGCGTACACACTCCCTACGGATAGGTGAAGTTACATCGTAAAGCGTTAACAGTTATACAGTTTTGAAATCAGATAACAAAATACAAATGGATTGACAGTCTAACTCAGACACTCATTAGTCAATCTATATGAGATGTTCTTCTTGAAAGCTCAAGTATTGCCTCCAAATGTTTCAATCTAATGGTGTGACTATTTACTGAGACCTTGCAATTCTGCAGATGTATTTCATGTTACAATTATATATTATTGGCAGGATTAGTGACTTGAAACCTTGAGACAGATTGTTAGCTATGCTGATGTTGCACTATTTGCAATCTGACATTCTCCCAGCTATTCTTCCATGGCTTATACATTTTCATATATCCCGTTTACTTTACTATCCTTAATTCCATATATTCCGTTCAGATATCCACATCCCCCCTTTTATCATTCTATGATAACATTTAGGATCATTCTATGAGTATTGCATTGTTGAGTAGTTCTCTAGTTTGTTGGATCATAACCCGGGAACCCTTGACCACAAGAGGGTCTGCTAACCTTGTCATTGCTTTACAGCAGAGGTTAAGGCAACCAACAATCAAACAGCAGGTAATTATTATGATGAGAACAATTGCCCCATGTATTAGATAGGATCTCCAAGATCCACCCAGAAACCAATCAAACCTGCTAAGTTCTTTTGCTGGTGTGGATAACTTTTTCACCTCCCTCCTTATGTGATCGGCAAGGTGGGTTATGTTTTCTGAACTATCAGGAATGTAAGTGCAACATTCAGATCCTATCAGGGCACACGTTCCCCCTTTCTCAGCTAACAGGTAATCGAGGGCCATTCGGTTTTGTAATGCTACGGTCCTTATCGCTACCATTTCAGCTGTGATGCCCTCCAGAGCCTCAGCAGTGCGGTGAGCTACCTGTTCCAATATCGTTTCTTTGAATCCATCTAACAGTCTCAGTTAGGGTCAGGGGAACGGTGCGCAAAGGAATTCCCCCTTTGGAATGTATAGGGATATGTGAACACACCCAGCATCTAGTGAAGTGCCCTTTTTCCGCATAAACGTAAGACATATACAAAAAAGGTGTTTACATGGAGCTCTCGCCTTTGTCTTCCTTCCCGTGCACCAAAACTGTCATATATCAACACTATTATGCAGACAGTAGCATACAGACACAATCTCATCTTATAAATAGTCCAATTATTTAGCTGATAAAAAGAGTTCTGTTTTCACGTTTCCCTTCAGGTCTCCGTCAGTGTATTTGGTCAAACTGATCCTCCTTCAACTGCCTTGTTCAGCTATAGGGAGGAGGAGATCTGGAACAGAAACAGGAATTAGACTAACCAGCAAAATTTGTTTAAATGGTGATGAGCTTGCAGTGGTGCAGGTGAACCCAGACACTTTTCCCCTCAACCTTGGCTGCAGTGGGGGTAGTGAGTGACACCTAAAAAGGCCCCTCCTATTGTGGCTCTAATCCCTTCCGAATCCATACTTCCCTGGTGCCACGAGGGACTATTCGGGTAAGCATCTTGAACCTGGTTGTGAACTAGTCGCAGAGCCTGAGTCAGAGAAAGAACATAGGTGGTCATCAGTCTAGCTGAGATCTCATATCTAGGAACAATTTCCCTCATTAACACCTTAACAACAGTCTGAGTCTTATTGTCCAGGTTAGGGTAGGCTTCAATCCATCTGCTAAACACATCTACTATTACTAACACATATCTGTAACACTGAACTTTTTGCAACTCAATGTAGTCCAACTAAAATGTCTCAAAGGGACCTTCGGGTAGGGGCGTTTTACCCCAATCACAGGGGACTCCCTTCCCTGGATTATGTTGCTGGCCAACCAGGCAACGACTACTGATGTTCTGGGTGAGCGCCTGGAGTTTAGGGTGCCACCAAGTAGCCAAAAGTGTATCACTTGTTGCCCTTGCTCCACAATGAGTAGCAAAATGCAGACATTCTATAACCCATGAGGCCAACTCGTCAGACATGCAAGTCTGTTCCGCGGGAGTGGTCCAGAGTTTAGAAACATTGTCATAAGTACATGCATAATATTTCCACAACAGTTTATCTTTTTCAGGAGCGTCCCCCTGTGCTTTTATAACATCTTGGATGGTTGGCATTGGTTTTTCCGAGGCTAACTTATCCTTTGCAGGATTTTTAATCTGACTCATAATTTTGGGCACTACCATCTGTTGGTCACGAGAGGCCTGTTTGGCCTCTTGGTACAATGGCAATGCGTTTGGGGAACATGAGGGCTTGCAACAAATCAGATACTAACTGTTTATGAGATATCTCATTCCCCTGTGAGGTTAGGAATCCCCTATTTTTCCATAATTGTCCGAAATCATGCGCCACCCCAAAGGCATACCTAGAGTCGGTATAGATATTGACTTTGAGATCTTTGGCCAAGATACAGGCTTGGGTGAGGGCGAATTGTTGAGCTTGTTGAGCAGAATAGGCGGTTTCAAAGCAGCAGATTCCAAGACCTGATTCTCCTGGTTTACTATGGCGTATCCTGAGATTCGTGTATCTTCTGGATTAATAGAAGTACTTCCGTGAACAAACATAAACAATCATGACTGGGTTCTTCCTCATCTTGGGGTGGCTCAGTAAGAAAACAGGCCGGATTAATTGCAGTATAGTGCCAAAAAGTCATTTTAGGATTGCCTGTGATTTCAGTGGGTTCTGTCGGATTGCCCTGCACTGAGATCTCAATCGGATCAATGGGAGTATAACCCACTTGGGAGGGGTTCTCTGCCCACACATAGTCAGGTATGCCGGAGCCAGTATGATGCTGTAGAGTCGTTAAGACCTTCTCGGGGTCCCCATGAAATTTGCACATCCCGGCTGGTAGGATCAGCCTCATCTATGGCCTTGCGTACCATAACTCCCAAATCTTTAGCATGGTGAGGGGCTAATACTTCACAAGCAATATGCGGTGCCATTGTTAGGGGCTGTTTCCACAGATTCTTATCCACTTCCACAAAATCTGCCTCTCTTTCCAGTCCAGTCACTCTAGCCCTTAATAGAATTCCCTTCACTTCCCCTTCGTGATCCTGATAAAAGTTCTGCAGGTCCTGATTCTTTCCACTGGGATCGTATGCTAGGGTCACGTGACAGGGTGCCTGCGGCAGGTCCAGAGACCACCACTGAGGGGTTCTAGTGGTATAATACTGCCGCTTAAGGGTTTCCTGTTTTACAATAATCCCGTTATCTCCACACTCCAAATGCAACTGGAATTTGCAAAGGAGGTCTCTAGCCATCAAGTTACAGTCCAGATTGGTTGTGATAACAACTCGATGTTCCACCGATTCTTCCTGGTAACCCATTTTAACCGGTTCTGACACTGGGAATGTCGAGATTTGTCCCAGGAATCCTGAAAGTTCCTGTGTTTCAGTAGAAGCAGGGAGTTTAAGCTTTGATTGTACAGAAGACATGAAGGCTCCCGTATCTATCAAAAAGGGTTGCCACTCATTCAGAATGGGTTCGTCGTCCGGGGAGGATCCCTGCACAATCAAGCTGCGTAGTCAATCGGGGGACAATTGACCAAAGGGGTTGTTCTGGGAGAAGTTAGTGTAAGATCCTCCTCTCCCCCCTTGCCCCCCTGTTCTTCCTCCTCTTCCTTTTCCATGCTGACGGTAGGGGCAATTTTTATTCCAATGTCCTTCCTGCCCACAATTAAAACAGTCAATTCCTCTTACCCAGTCCCGGCCTCTTCCCATACCATGCCGGGGACAATAGGGAGGTTTATTAGCAGGGCTCGGGCCGTTTGGTTGTTTAGTATAACCGTATCCTTGCTTATCCATCCAATCCTGTATGCAACACTGCGGTTCTATTGATCCTTCCTCCCGAGATGGCTCTTCCTTTCTAGTCACGTATTCAGTCTTGACCCGGGTTGGGGGCGCACCTCCCCCCTCCCCTTTCTTTTTCTGCCAATAATATCTAACTGCCCTTTCCATCTGTCCGGATAGCGTGAGCAATCAAATAGTTGTTTGAAGATCACAGACATCTATAGAGAGGTGGTCTGCAGCTTGTTGTGCATCAGGGTTTGGCATTGGTCTGACAGGGAATTGGTGTCGGGACTTTGGGATCTTGGAAATCATTTCCAGGCCGGAGGATGTTTCAGAGCTGTCTGACTGCTTGACAGTTCTGCGTCTCGATCGGCGGGGGTGTTTGCTATGTCTTTCACAACTTGGACTGGTAGGTTGACTAGAAGATTTACGGGACTGTTTGTGATGTTGAGATATAGTTCTGCCCTTTCGAGTGTGAGATCTGGTCCTTTCGGCTGTATTGCTTGTAAACTGGGGATCCGAATCGCTATCAGAGGATGAGGAGTCAGTTTGGGTTTGTTGCTTTGGTGATATGTGGTTGTTCCTAACTCTTTTTACCGGAGTGTTAGGTGGAGGGTGTTGGGAAGAGGACTGGAGCAAGAGGCCAGGGGGTGCGGGAGGCGCCGTTGGGCGCTGAGTCAGTGGCCACTCATCAATTTCATCATCAGCCTCGGTTAACACAAAGCCAGCCATTTTAACTTGTAGTTGATCAATACCTTTCTCAGAGGTCCCAGAGGATCTCTTAGCAAGTTTCTCGTGCGCACATTCATTCTTTTTTTTTAAAGACGTCTACAGTTTTAACATGTGTTCCCTCTGTCAATGCAAGTCCTAATTTAATAGCATTGTTTGCCAACTCGATAGAAGTGATGCATCTTTTAATTTCTGACAATAATGTCGCCAGGTTGCAATTAAATTTTTTTATCCCCTTTTCCTCGTCCCCTTCTCCAAATTAATCCCTGTGCTTTTTTTTTACCTCTACGCTTCTAGTGTCACTGGTCATCCCCTAATAATTTGTTCAGGGCTCCTGATAATTTTCTAAAGTCTTCAGCTCTTTCAGGGAATTCCTCACATAACTTTTGTAGCGGACTACCCACATCCGTGGTTTTATCTAACTGATTTCCCATTTTCACACTGCCCCTCGTATTACTGTGTCGCTACGCGTTCGTGTCGTCGTGCAATTTAAACAAACTTACAAATAGACACAGACTTTACAGAACTAACACGGACTTTAACTAACTCCAAATCTAACACTTACCCGCATCACCGCACGGTCCGCGTCGCCGCACGATCTTAATACTAAACTACCACGTCGCCTCGCAGTTCACGTCGCCGCGCAATCCGCGTTGCCTCGCAGTTCACGTCGCCGCGCAATCCGCGTCGACCCGTGGCTCGCGTCGCCGCGCGAGTTAAGATACTTTAACTTTACTTCAAACACTTACCCGCATCGCCGCACGGTCCGCATAGCCGCGCGATCTACAAAATAGACAAAGACTTCTAACACTTACCCGCATCACCGCACGGTCCGCATAGCCGCACGATCTACAAAATTACCCGCATCACCGCACGGTCCGCATAGCCGCGCGATCTTAAAACTAAACTTAAAACTCTAAACACTTTAAGACTTACAGACTTACTGCCATTAGCACTGACTTTCGCGATTCGCGTTGCTGCGCCTCTGCGTCATTACGCGTCGGCGTCACTGCGCGTTTACGTCACTGCGCGTCTACGTCACTGCGCGTTGACGTCACTGCGCGTTCGCTTCACTGCGCGTTTACGTCACTGCGCGTTCGCTTCGGCCCTACCTTCCGAGTTGCTGCGGGGGTTTTTTTTAAATTCAATCAGAGCCTAGACGGGCCAAGTGATATACAAGGTCGACGTCGTACCTGAGTTGAACACCTATCTTCTATTTAAATCCCCATTTTATTCCTTGTGAGCCTAATTTCTAATTTTGATTTCTTATGAGCCTCAATTAATTTTTTTTTTAGTCTCCAAATTTCCCTATCCTTTCGCGTTACTGCGCAGTTTAAATTCAATCAGTCAATGAAAGCCCTAATTTAATGGAGTTTTTCTGCCAACTGGACAGGAGTGATTTTATATTTTTCATAATTTAAAATCTCAGAACATCTTTTTCTTTTGGCATCTATTTAGTACGTTACTTTTTTTTTATAACTAGAGAGAAGTCTGGCACGTAGGCTGTGGACTGCTTTTCGTTATCTCAATTGTTCCAGCCTCAAGGTCGTGTTATTTAATATAAATTATTTTTTTTTTTTAAATCCTTTTGAATCCATCTCAGTTGTTTTGCTGTGCCTTCTCTGAATGTTTGTTTTCAACAAGTTTTTCTTTTTTTTTAACCACCGGGACCATGTAATTTTTTCTTTTTTAACAAATCTATCCTTTGGGCATTTCCTGGCTCCGCAACTTATCATCCGAATATACGTAATTCAATAAGGTTCACACTCTTAAACTTCCCACATACAGGACAACACTACGAAGGGTTAAAACAAACTTTCATTCTGTTTGAGATAAAACAAACCACAACTCCCCGGCTTTTTTTTTTTACAGTAAAAGTCACAGAAGCATTTCTCATTTAAACAGACATTCACAAGAGTCTCTTTTCTTTCCTATTAAATTTTTTTGGATCCATGATTGATCATCTATCCCTATCTAGCTCTAACTATCTTTCCAAGTCGCCGCTTGGTTTGCATCATCGCACAATTTCCCTATCTCTATCCCTATTCTAAGTTTGAAAGGTATTCACCAGATTGTCCTGGATCTCGTTCAGACACTACCTGAGAACCAGCGAGTGGCTAAACTTTCCTCAGACTTTTGAAACCGGGGGAAACTGGAGCAGTATTGAAATCATACTCACTCCAGTGGCCATTTTCCCCTCGTCTCATCCAAGGCTAGTCTGGCTCTTAATTCGCAAGTTTTCGGCAGTCGTCCGTTGAGATCCCACTTCTGACACCAAATGTTAATTCCTGGATTCTTTTACTTCAATCTGGTTCAGTAAAATTACTGAGTCGAATACCTCTTGTGCTTTGAACAAAGCAGTCTTTATTACCGGCCAGTAAGACCTATCAGACAGAAGATATACTCTCTGGATAGAGCGTACACACTCCCTACGGATAGGTGAAGTTACATCGTAAAGCGTTAACAGTTATACAGTTTTGAAATCAGATAACAAAATACAAATGGATTAACAGTCTAACTCAGCCACTCATTAGTCAATCTATATGAGATGTTCTTCTTGAAAGCTCAAGTATTGCCTCCAAATGTTTCAATCTAATGGTGTGACTATTTACTGAGACCTTGCAATTCTGCAGATGTATTTCATGTTACAATTATATATTATTGGCAGGATTAGTGACTTGAAACCTTGAGACAGACTGTTAGCTATGCTGATGTTGCACTATTTGCAATCTGACATTCTCCCAGCTATTCTTCCATGGCTTATACATTTTCATATATCCCGTTTACTTTACTGTCCTTAATTCCATATATTCCGTTCAGATATCCACAGTCCCTGCACTGGGAGTGTTTGATGGAATAATGTAGAGAGAGGTTTACTGTGTATCTAACCTGTGCTCACCTAGCAAGTTGTGAGGAGGACGCAAAGAATCTACAAACGAATATAGATAGGCTAAGTGAGTGGGCAAAGCTTTGGCAGATGGAGTATAATGTGGGAAAATGTGAGGGTATCCATGTTAGTAGGAGTAATAAAAAAGCAAATTATTATTTAAATTGTGAGAGATTACAAAATGCGGTGGTACAGAGGGATCTGGGCGTCCTTGTACATGAAACACAAACATTCAGCATGCAGTTACTGCAATTAATTAGGAAGGCAAATGGAATGTTGGCCTTTATTGCAAGGGGGATGGAGTATAAAAGTAGGGAAGTCCTGCTCCAACTGTACATGGTGTTGGTAAGACCACAACTGGAGTACTGCGTACAGTTTTGGTCTCCTTATTTCAGGAAGGATGTACTTGCACTGGAGGCAGTTCAGAGAAGGTTCACGAGGTTGATTGCTGAGATGAAGGGGTTGTCATAATGAGAAAGGTTGAGCAGGTTGGGCCTGTACTCATTGGAGCTTAGAAAACGTAGAGGTGATCTTATTGAAACGTATAAGATTGTGAGGGGGCTTGACAGGGTAGATACAGAGAGGATGTTTCCCCACGTGGGGGAATCTAACACTAGGGGGCATAGTTTCAGAATAAGGGGTCGCTCATTTAAAAGGGAAATGAGGAGGGATTTCTTCTCTGAGGGTTGTGAATCTTTGGAATTCAATACCTCAGAGAGCTGTGGGGGCTGGGTCATTGAATGTATTTAAGGTGGGGATAGACAGATTTTTGAAAGATAAGGTAGTCGCGGATTATGGGGCGTGGGCAGGGAATTGGAGTTAAGGCCAGGATCTGATCAGCAACGATCTTATTGAATGGCGGAGCAGGCTCGAGGGGCCAAATGGCCTACTCTGCTCCTATTTCTTATGTTCCATACCTGCCCTTGGAGTGTTTGATGGGACAGTGTAGAGGGAGATTTGCTCTGTATCTAACCCATGCTGTATCTGCCCTGGGAATGTTTGATGGGTCAGTGTAGAGAGAGTATTACTCTGTATCTAACCCATGCTGTACATGCCCCGGGAGTTTTTGACAGGACAGTGTACAGAGAGCTTTACGCTGTATCTAATCAGTGCTGTACCTGCCCTGGTAGTGTCTGATGGGACAGTGCAGAGAGAACTTTACTCTCTGCATAACCCGTGCTGTACCTGCCTTGTGAGTGATTGATGGGACACTGCAGAGGGAGCTTTGCTCTATCTAACCCATGCTCTACCTGCCCTGTGAGCTTTGATGGGTTGGTGTAAGGGAAGCTTTCCTCTGTATCTAACCCGTACTCTACCTGCCCTAGTTGTGTTTGATGGGACAGTGTAGAGGGAGCTTTAGGCTGTATATAATCTGTGCTGTATCTATCCTGGGAGTGTTTGATGGGACAATATAGAGGGAAATATACTCTGTATCTGACCCATGCTATACATGCCCTGCGAGTGTTTGATGGGACAGTGTAGATAGAGGTTTATTCTGTATCTAACACGGGCTATACCTGCCTTGGCATTGTTTGATGGGACAGTGTAGAGGGAGCTTTACTCTGTACCTGACCTGTACTGTCCCTGCCCTGGCATTGTTTTTGGGACAGTGCAGAGGGAGCTTTAATCGGTACCTAACCCGTGCTGTAGCTGCCCTGAGAGTATTTGATGTGACAGTGTAGAGGCAACTTTACAATGTATCTAATCCATGCTGTACCTGTCCTGGGCGTGTTTGATGGGCTAATGTAGACAGAGATTTGCCATGTACTGAACCTGTGCTAACCTAGGAAGTTGTGAGAAGGACACAAAGAATCTACAAAGTGATATAGAGGGGCTAAGTGAGTGGGCAAAAAATTGGCAGATGGAGTATAATGTGGGAAAATGTGGTTATCCACTTTGGTAGGAAAAATAAAAAAGCAAATTATTATTTAAATGGGGAGAGATTACAAAATGCGGTGGTACAGAGGGATCTGGGGGTCCTTGTTTATTAAACACAAAAAGTTAGCATGCAGGTACAGCAAGTAATTAGGAACGCAAATGGAATGTTGTTCTTTAATGCAAGGGGGATGGAGCATAAAAGTAAAAAAGTCCTTCTACAACTGGACAGGTCGTTGGTAAGACCACACCTGGAGAACTGCGTACAGTTTTGGTCTCCGTATTTAAGGAGGGGTATACTTGCACTGGAGGCAGTTCAGAGAGGTTCACAAGGGGTTGATTACTGAGATGAAGGGATTGTCATATGAAGGAAGGTAAAGCAGGTTGGGCCTATACACATTGGAGTTTAGAAGACTTAGAGGTGATCTAATTGAAATGTATAACATTTTAAGGGGGCTTGACATTGTAGATGCAGAGAGGATGTTTCCCCTCTTGGGGGAATGTAGAACTAGGGGGCATAGTTTCAGAATAAGAGGTCACCTGTTTAAAACTGAAATGAGGAGGAATTTCTTATCTGAGTGTCGTGATCTTTGGAATTCTCTACCTCAGAGAGCTGTGGAGGCTGGGTCATTGAATGTACTTAAGGCGGGGATAGAGAAATTTTTGAATGATAAGGGAGTCAAGGGTTATGGAGAGCGGGAGGGGAAGTGGAGTTGAGGCCAGGATCAGATCAGCCATGAGCTTATTGAATGGCGGAGCAGGCTCGAGGAGCCAAATGGCCTACTCCTGCTCCTACTTCTTATGTTCTGTATCCATCCTTTGAGGTTTTGATGGGACAGTGGAGAGAGAGATTTGCTCTGTATCTAATCTGTGCTGTACCTGCCCTGGGAGTGTTTGATGGGACAGTGTAGAGGAAGCTTGACTCTCTGCCTAACCCATTGCTGTACCTGCCTTGTGAGTGTTTAATGGGACAGTGTAGTGGGAGCTTTCCGCTATATCTAATCCGCGCTGTACCTGCCTTAGGAATGTTTGATGAGGCAGTTTAGAGGGAGATTTGTTCTGCATCTAACCCGTGCTGTACCTGCCCTGCCATTGTTTGATAGGGAAGTATAGAGGAAGCTTTACCCTCTGCCTAACCCCTGCTTTACCTGCCCTTGGAATGTTTGTTGGCCAGTGTAGAGGGATTTTTACTTTGCATCTAACCTGTGCTGTGCCGGCCCTGGGAGTATTTGATAGGACAGTGTAGAGGGAGCTTTACTGTGTATTAAGACCTGAGGTTGCAAGCCATCAGGTCCAGGGGACTTTTCCACCTTTCATCCCATTATTTTACTGAGCACTTTTTCTTTAGTGATTGCTTTAAGTTCCTCCCTCGCTATAGCCCCTTGATTATCTATTATTGGGGTGATTTTAGTGTCTTCTACCGTGAAGACTGATACAAAATATTTGTTCAAAGTCTCTGCCATTTCCCTGTTCCCTATTATTAATTCCCCAGTCTCATCCTCTAAGGACCAATGTTTACTATAGCTACCCTATCCTTTTTACATACCTGTAGAAGCTCTTTTTATATTGCTTGCTAGTTTACTCTCATAATCTATCTTCCCTCTCTTTATTATTTCTTAAGTCATCATTTGCTGTTTTTAAAAACATTTGCCAATGCTCTGGCCTCCCACTAACCTTGGCCACTTTGTATGCCATTGTTTTCAATTTGATCCCATCCTTTACTTCCTTCATTAACCGCAGATAGTTCCCTCGTCGCTTAAAGTCTTTCCTTCTCACCAAAATATATTTGCTTGTGGCTCGGGTAATAATCCAGAGATTATTGCCTTTGTAGTTCTGCTTTTTAATTTAGACCCTAACTGCTCAAAATCCTCAGCAGAACTCCTTTCTTGTTCTGCCTATGTCATTGGTACCTACGTGGACCACGACAACTGGATCTTCCCCCTCCAACTCCAATCCCTCTTCAACCCAGAGGAGATGTCCTTAACCTTGGCACCGCGCAGGCATCACAGCCTTCGGGACTCACGCTCTCAGCTGCAGAGAACAGTATCTATCTCTGAAACTATACTGTTTCCTAACACTACAACATTTCTTTTTACTCTCCCCCCACCCCCCCCCCCCACACTTGAATGGCCTCCTGTACCACGGCGCTGTGGTCAGTTTGCTCATCCTCCCTGCAGTCCCTGCCCTCGTCCAAACAGGGAGCAAAAATCTCGTACCTGTTGGACAATTGCAAGGACTGAGGCTCCTCCATCACTACCTCCTGGGTCCCCACAGCTGCCTCGCTCGTAGTCACACCATCCTGTCCCTAACCACGGACCAAATTTGAATTGATGAATCTAAGGGGTGTGACTGCCTCCTGGAACACAGCGTCCAGGTAACTCTCCCCCTCCCTGATGTGTCGCAGTGTCTGCAGCTCGGACTCCAGCTCATCAACGTGGAGCTGAAGTTCCTCGAGCAGCCAACACTTGCTGCAGATGTGGTCGCCGTGGACCTCAATGGGGTCAACCAGCTCCCACATGCAGCAGCAGTAACACATTGCTGCCCTGCCATCTCGAATGTATTCAATTAATTAAGTTTTCACATTTTGAAAGTCTAGATTTTTAATCCCAGCTCGTAATTTGAACCAATGCCCAAGAAAAGAGAGAAAAACTGACCAACCAATCACTTGCCTGCTTTTCTGTGATGTCACATTTTGAATCTTTTTACTTCTTCTCCTCCCAGGTCACTTGGTGCTGTTTCGGCTGTCTGCTCGGCTGACTCACGCCCTTTGTAGGCTTACCGCTGCTCCCGCTCTCTCGCCCTTTCCGAAGTCCCGCTGCTCGGCTGACTCACGCCCTTTGTAGGCTTACCGCTGCTCCCACTCTCGTCCCCTTTCCGAAGGGATGGGCGCAAGTAGGGTTTTCCCTTCGTATTGGTTCTCTCAGCACCTGCTGCATGCCCAGTCTGGCAGCTATGTCCTTCAGCACTCGGCCAGCTCGGTCAGTAGTGGTGCTACCGAGCCAGTCTTGATGGACATTGAAGTCCCCCACCCAGAGTACATTCGGTGCACCTTGCTACTCTCAGTGCTTCTTCCAAGTGGTGTTCAACATGGAGGAGTACTGATTCATCAGCTGAGGGAGGGCGGTAGGTGGTCATCAGCAGGAGGTTTCCTTGTCCATGCTTGTCCTGAAGCCTCGAGACTTCATGGGGTCCGGAGTCGGTGTTGAGGACTCCCAGAGCCACACCCTCCCGACTGTATACTACTGTACCGCCACCGGTGGGACAGGACATACCCAGGGATGGTGATGGAGGAGTCTGGGACATTGGCTGAAAGGTATGATTCTGTGAGTATGACTATGTCAGGCTGTTGCTTGACTAGTCTGGGACATCTCTTCCAATTTTGGCACCAGTCCCCAGATGTTGATGAGAAAGACTGGGCTGGGTGTGCCGTTGTCGGGTCCGTAGCCGGTGCGGAGGTCGATGCCGGGTGATCCGTCCGGTTTTATTCTTATTGTTTTTCGTAGCGGTGGATCAATTGATGAATCAATATGATCTTATTGAATGGTGGAGCAGGCTCGAGGGGCCAAAGGGCCTTCTCCTGCTTCTAATTCTTATGTGCTTATTCCCTAGCCCAGATCCTGTCTCTATATTAAGAGCAATGGTCCCAACACTGACCCTGGGGACACCACTGTTTACATCCCTCCAGTCTGAAGAACATCCATTAACCACTACTCTCTGTTTTCTGCCCTTTACCCAACTTCCTCTCCACGTGGCCCCACTCCCTTTAATACCATGAGCCTTAATTTGATCAACAAGCCTCCTGTCCGGCACCTTATCAAACACCTTTTGACAATCCATCGACACAACATCCACTGCATTTCCTTTCTCACTGCACTGTGTTATTTCCTGCAATAATCCCTGCTGTCTGTCCTGAATCAATACATTTCACTACCAAATGTTGCGACGTTTACTTCTGTAACCAGAATACCCCACGCAGGCGTAAAGCGCTCTATCAATGACACCAGGAGCCCAGACACGGGACCGGACTGTGCTCTGAGCAGGCACAGTGCCAGTGGTGGAGGTGGTCTGAGGCGGAAGAGACGTTCCGCGAGTCAGTAGGAGCTTGTGGGCTCAGCGGAGGAATTGGACCCCTGGATGGGCTGGGCAGCTTCATAAACACCTGGTGTAGGCCTCAGACCCCGAATATGAGCTGGCAGAACCCATGTTTGACCCGCGGTGATGGACCCGACCGCTCGGGGTAACTAGCCGAATTCTTGGACAGGATCAGGGCACCTGTGTGGCCATCTTGGTACAGGAGCAGAGGGCGGGCGGGGCTTTAGGGTCCCAGTGACCTGGAGAGAAAATCATTTCCTCATTTATTCTCAGTCTGCACAGACAGGCTGTAGACCTGAACCCAACCAGAGAAGAGGGAGTGATAAAACTGCAGATGGAAGAAAGAAATGAAGGAGGTGGTGTGATGAGTTTGGATTTCAGCACAGGGTGGAGGGAGAGTGTGTGGGACGGGAATTTACAGCTTTGGGGAACAAGAAACGAAAGAATGTTCCATAAAAAGTAGGATTGTCTGTCCTCAATTTCTATCCTGCACTTCCAGTGCTGACTTTCGTAAACACCTTTTACAGGATATTAGAAGAGGAGGATTTACAGACTGGGAAACTCAAAGCAATTATATCAAGGTCTGACAGAGTCACTCGATTCACTTGAATATCATCGGCCTTTGAATGTGAAAAGAGAAACGTTTGTCTGCTCTGTCTGTGGGAAAAGATTTCAAACATCAGTGTGACTGGTAAAGCACCGAGACACACACACCCAAGTGAGAGTGTTCCAGTGCACTGACTGTGGAAAGAGCTTCAACCAGTTACACAGCCTGAAAAAACATCACACCATTCACAGCGGGGATAAACCGTACATGTGTTCTGTGTGTGGACGAGGCTTCAACTGATCGTCCAAACTGGAGAGACACAAGGACACCCGCACCATGGAGAAACCGTGGAAATGTGGGGACTGTGGGAAGGGATTTAATTGCCCCTCTGCGCTGGAAACTCATCGACGCAGTCACACCGGGGAGAGGCCATTCACCTGCCCCGGGTGTGGGAAGGGATTGACTCGTACATCCAACCTCACTGAACACCAGCGAGTTCACACTGGGGAGAGGCCATTCACCTGCACTGTGTGGGAAGGGATTCACTTATTCATCCAGCCTGCTGGCACACCAGCGAATTCACACTGGGGAGAGACCGTTCACCTGCTCCGTGTGTGAGAAAGGATTCACTTGTTCATCCAGCCTGGTGAGACACCAGCGTGTTCACACTGGGGCGAGGCCGTGTACCTGTCCCGTGTGTGGGAAGAAATTCACTGCATCTTCACACCTCATTGAACACAAGCGAGTTCACTCTGGGGAGAGACCGTTCGTCTGTCCCGTATGTGGGAAACGGTTTGCTAAATCATCTCATCATCTGAGTCACCAGCGAGCTCACACAGGAGAGAGGCCATTCATCTGCTCCGAGTGTGGGAAGGGCTTCACTCTTTCATCCAACCTGCTGACACACCAACGCATTCACACTGGGGAGAGGCCATTCATCTGCTCCGAGTATGGGAAGGGCTTCACTCGTTTATCCAATCTTCAGTCACACCAGCGAGTTCACAAGTGACTGCAGAGGTTGGATTCTGCTTTTATTGTTGCCGTTAATCACATCCAGGACTGAACCCTGTTCACTCGGACAGTTAGAGTTTGTTGCTGCTGGTGTAATTAATCCCTGTAACTGGGCTGGAGTTTAATTTTCTGGATATCATAGAATCATAGAATGGTTACAGCACAGAAGGAGGCCTTTCGGACCGTCGAGCCCGTGCCGGCTCTCCAAGTCCCACTCCCCGCCCTTTCCCCGTGGCCCTGGAAATGTTTTATTTCAGGTACTTATCCAATGCCCTTTTTGAAAGCCACGATTGAATCTGCCTCCACCACCCTTTCAGGCAGTGCATTCCAGATCCTAACCACTCGCTGCTTAAAACAAAGTTTTTTCTCATGTCGCCTTTGGTTCTTTTGCCAATCACCTTGAATCTGGGTCCTCTGGTTCTCGACCCTTCCACCAATGGGAATATTTTCTCTCCACTCTGTCCAGACCCCTCATGATTTTAGAGCATCTCTATCAAATCTCCTCTCAACCTTCTCTGTTCTAAGAAGAACAACCCCAGCTTCACCAGTCTATCCATGTAACTGAAGTCCCTCAACCCTGGAATCATTCTTGTAAATCTTTTTTGCACCCTCTGTCAAACAACGATCAAATAAATCGGCTTTGTTTCCGACAGACAGTGAGTCGATTCCTTGATTTCTCCAAGAGGAGACTAATTAATATCCTGTTATCGACTGTTCCTTTTCTCCTTTGTATTTATAAAGTGCCTTTCACGGCCTCTGTTTTAGTGATGTTGGTTGAGGAATAAATGTTAGCCAGGACACCAGAGAGATTTCTTCGAAATAACGTCATGGAATCTTTTACGCCCACTTGAGAGGTCAGATGGTTCTGATTCTCAGAAGATCAAGATGTAGAATCAGTTTGGGTGGAGATAAGAAATAATAAGGGAAAGAAGTCACTGGTAGGAGTAGCCTATCAGGACAGCATATAAATCAAGAAATAATGGAGGCTTATAAGAAAGGTACTGCAATAAGCGTAGACGATTTAAATCTTTATATTGATTGGATATATCAATATAAAGATTAGGTAGCCTTGAGGAAGAGTTCATAGAGTGTATTCGGGATGTTTTCTTAGAACAATGCGCTGTGGAACCAACCAGGGAGCAGACTATTTTAGAATTGGTAATGTGTAATGCGACTGGGATTAATTCATGATCTCATAGTAAAGGATCCTCTTGGGAAGAGTGATCATAGTATGGTAGAATTCCAAATTCAGTTTGAGGGTGAGAAACTTGGGTCTCAAAATAGTGCCCTGAAAAATAAAGGCAATTACAAAGGAAGGGTAAGACAGTAGATAAGGAGTGGCAGACATTTAAGGAGATATTTCATAACTCAGCAAAGATATATTCCAATGAGAAAGAAAGACTCTAAGAAGGATGAACCATCCATGGCTAACTAAGAAGTAATGGGTGGTATCAAATTGAAAACAAAGGCATACAATGTTGCGAAGATTAATGAAAGGCCAGAAGATTGGGAACTTTTTAGAAAATAGCACAGGACAATGAAATAAAAAGTGAATAGATTAAGAGTAAACTAGCAAGAAATATAAAAACAGACAGTAAGAGCTTCTACAGGTATGTAAAAAGGAAGAGAGTAGCTAAATTGGTCCCTTAGAAGATGAGACTGGGGAATTAATAATGGGAAACAAGGAAATGGCAGAGAATTTAAATAAATATTTTGTATCGGTCTTCGCTGTAAAAGACACTGAAAGCATCTCAATAATTGATAATCAAGGGGCTATTGGGAGGGGAGAACTTAAAACAATCACTATTGCTAGGGAGAAAAGGTACTTGGCAAACTAATGGGACTAAAGGTGGACAAGTCCCCTGGTCCTAATAGCCTGCATCCTAGGGTCTTAAAAGAAATGGCTGCAGAGATGGTGGCCACATTGGTTGTAATCTACCAAAAATCCCTGGATTCTGGAGAGGTCCCAGCAGATTGGAAAATAGCAAATGTAATTCCCCTATTTAAGAATGGAGGGAGACAGAAAGCCGGAAACTGTAGACCAGTTAGACTAACATGTCATTGGGAAAATGCTGGAGTCATTATTTAGAAAATCATAATGCAGTCAAACAGAGTCAGCATGGTTTTATGAAAGGGAAATCATGTTTGACAAATTTGATGGAGTTCTTTGAGGATGTAATGAACAGGGTGGATAAAGGGGAACCAGTAGATGTCGTGTATTTGGATTTCCAGAAGGCATTCAATAAGGTGCCACATAAAAGATCACTGCACAAGATAAAAGCTCACGGGATTGGGGTAATATATTAGCATGGATAGAGGATTGGCTAACAAACAGAAAACAGAGAGTAGGGATAAATGGGTCATTTTCAGGCTGGCAAACTGTAACAAGTGGGGTGCCACAGTGATCAGTGCTGGGGCCTCAACTATTTACAATCTATATTAATGACTTGGATGAAGTGAATGTAGCTAAACATGCTGATGATACAAAGATAAGTGGGAAAGCAAGTTGTGAGGAAGACGCAAATAATCTACAAAGGGACATAGATCAGCTCAGTGAGTGGGCAAAAGTTTGGCAGATGGAGTATAATGTGGGAAAATGTGAGGTTATCCACTTTGGTAGGAAAAATAAAAAAACAAATTATTATTTAAATGGGGAGAGATTAGAAAATGCTGCAATACAGAGGGGTCCTTGTACATGATACACAAAAAGTTAGCATGCAGGTACAGCGTAATTAAGAAGGCAAATGGAATGTTGGCCTTTATTGCAAGGGGGATGGAGTATAAAAGTAGGGATGTCCTGCTACAACTCCACTGTTGGTGAGACCACACCTGGAGTACTGCGTACAGTTTTGGTCTCCTTATTTAAGGAGGGATATACTTGCATTGGGGGCAGTTCAGAGGAGCTTCACGAAGTTGATTCCTGAGATGAAAGGGTTGTCATGAAGAAAGGTTGAGCAGGTTGGGCCTGTATTCATTGGAGTTTAGAAGAATGAGAGGTGATCTTATTGAAACGTATAAGATTCTGAGGGGGCTTGACAGGATAGACGCAGAGAGGATGTTTCCCCCTGTGGAGGAATCTAACACTAGGGGGCATAGTTTCAGAATAAGGGGTCGCTCATTTAAAAGGGAAATCAGGAGCAATTTCTTCTGAGGGTTGTGAATCTTTGGAATTCGCTACCTCAGAGAGCTGTAGAAGCTGGGTCATTAAATATATTTAAGGCGGAGATAGACAGATTTTTGAACGATAAGGGAGTCGAGGGTTATGAGGAGTGGGCAGGGAAGTGGAGTTGAAGGCAAGATCAGATCAGATCAGCCATGATCTTATTGAATGATGGAGCAGATTCGAGGAGCCAAATGGCCTACTCCTGCTCCTATTTCTTATGCTGTTATGGGGCCTCATGTGAAAGATGGCACCCCCGACAGTGCAGCGCTCCCTCTGCACTGCATTGGAATGTCGGCTTTGATTTTCTGCTCCATGCTCTGGGGGTGGACTTGAACCCACAACCTACTGACTCAGAGACTACCACTGAGCCACAACTAACACCGCATTGCTCGGGATTATTTGAGTTCTCTTGCCGTCTGTTACTCCCACAGACAAGTCCGAGCTCCCCATACCTTCAAGAGTGCCTCTCCTAGCCTTGCGATCAGAGAATCATAGAAATTTACAGCACAGAAGGAGGCCATTCAGCCCATCATGTCCGTGCTTGCTGACAAAGAGCTTTCCAGCCTGATCCCACTTTCCAGCTCTTGGATCGTAGCCTTGTAGGTTACGGCATTTCAAGTGCATATCCAAGTGCTTTTTAAATGCTATGAGGGTTTCTGCCTCTACCACTCTTTCAGGCAGTGAGTTTTAGACCCCCACCAACCTTGGTGAAAATATTTCTCCTCAAATCCCCACTAAACCTCCTACCACTTACTTTAAATCTATGCCCCCTGGTTATTCAACCCTCTGCTGAGGGAAATAGGTCCTTCCTATCTGCTCTATCTCGGCCCCTCATAATTTTATACACCTCAATTAGGTCTCCTAAGCTTCCTCTGTTCCAAAGAAAACAACCCCAGCCTATCCAATCTTTCCTCATAGCTAAAATTCTCCAGTCCAGGCAACATCCTCGTAAATTTCCTCTATCCTCTCTGGGGCAGTCACATCTTTCCTGTACTGTGGTGACCAGAACTGCATGCAATACTCTAACTGTGGCCTAAGTAGTTTTTTTATACAGTTCAAGCATAACCTCCCTAATCTTCTATTCTGTGCCTCGGCTAAGAAAGGCAAGTATCCCGTATGCCTTCTTAACCACCTTATCTACCTGTCCTGCTATCTTCTGGAATCTGTGGTCATGCACTCCAAGGTCCCTTTGTCCCTCTGCACTTCTCAGTGTCCTACCATTTATTGTGTATTCGATTTCCTTGATAGCCCTCCCCAAATTCATTACCTCACACTTCTCCGCATTGAGTTACATTTGGCACTGTTCTGCTCACCTGACCAGTCCATTGATACCTTCCTGCAGTCTACCGCTTCTTCATTATCAAGCACAGGGCCAATTTTTGTATCATCTGCAAACTTCTTAATCATACCTCCAACATTCAAGTCCAAATCATTGATTATATATATATATATCACAAAAAGCAAGAGACCAAGTACTGAGCCCTGCGGAAACTGCCCTGGGAGGGTGTAGAAGGAGATTTACTCCGTATCTAAACCAGGCTGTAGTTGGCCTGGGAGTGTTTAATGGGGAGTATAGAGGGAGCTTTACTCTATATATGGAGAGTGAACTTAACTCTGTACCTTGCCCGTGCTATATATGACCTGGGAATGTTTGATGGGACAGTGCAGAGGGAGCATTACTCTGTCGCTAACCCGTGTTGTAAATGCCCTGGGAGTGTTTGAAGGGTCAGTGTGGAGGGAGCTTTACTCTGCATCTAATCCCTGCTGTACTACATGTCTTATTACATTAATATATTTGCAGAATTGGCATATAATGAATTTCAACATGTTAAGTCTTAGTTCGGGTGGTCAGCTGCATTCGACAATAATCGAGTCAGATACCTTCAATCTTTACGTCTATTGAAGCAGCTTCGGACCTGTTACCAAACTGCCAGCACAGAGTCTACAGATTCCGGGGCAGGCAGACAAAAGGTCTGCCTATCCTCTCAAACGCATCCTTTTTATTCTTACAAACTAGAGGAGGTATGGCCCGCTTTATCAATCACAGTGTGTTACTAGGGCTTCATGAATTGACAGCCTGTTTATCTTTAGAACACTTTATGCTTTTACGAGTGGAATTGCAACAAGCAGAATTGCTCAGGGACACCAAAACCTCCTACGTGTTAGGATAGCTTGGCTTAATCACGCGAAGCAAATGTGCACCTTATCAAGTCATGGCCATAAACCCTTGTTTATCAGTGATGATCACACAAGCTACTTTGTCCACTACTTTCTCACGGGAAACCAAGTCTGTCTGTTCTTATTTTCTTATTGATTCCTCGAACCATTTTATTAACCCTTTCATGATTCTTCCACATACATTCACAAACACTGATAAATGTGAGGTATTGCATTTTGGTAACAGAAATAAGGAGGTCACATATTAGTTGGAAAACCAGAATCTAAATGGGGCAGAAGAGCAAAGTGATCTCGGAATACAAATGCAAAAATCACCAAAAGTAGCGACGTAGGTTAATAAGGCCGTTAAAAAGAGCAAACCAAGCACTCGGGTTTATTTCCAGGGGGATTGAATTGAAAAGTAGCTAAGTTATGCTGAACTTGTATCGAACCTTGGTTAGACCATATTTGGAGTACTGTGTACAATTGTGATCTCTATATTATAAAAAGAATATAGAGGCATTGGCGAGGGTGGAAATTAGATTTACAATTATGACACCAGAAATGCGAGGTTATGCCTATTAGGAAAGGATGAACAGGCTGGGTCTCTTCCTCTTGAAAAGAGGTGACTTTAAAAAAAAATTTGTTCATGGGATGTGGGCTTCGCTGGCAAGGCCAGCATTTATTACCCATCTCTAATTGCCCTTGAGAAGATGGTCATGAGCCACCTTCTTGAACCGCTGCAGTCCGTGTGATGGAGCGGCGAGGTCAGGGCGAAGGAGCGGCGAGAGATTGTAGAGGGATATGATCGGGACCCAGGAGAGGCGTGAGTTTGGGGCCCAGAAGAGGCGAAGGCCCAGGGGCAGCACATGCCGTCCACACTGCGGTATGTGTGCGCATTAGGTCCGTGCAGCAGAGCTGGTCTCCAGTCGTTTTGGTTAATCCTTGCCACTGGACCAAGACCTAGCTCTGTCAAGCCCGTGTGGTGGCTGGTGTGCAACGGTCACCACACGTTAAAAGAAATCCACGCACAGGCATCTTCCACCCTTCAACATGTAGTACGAGACCTGGAATTTTAGGTCCTTCATTGAAACACCTGTGAACTTTTTGACGTGGAAGCAAGTCATCCTCGATTCGAGGGACTGCCTATGATGATGATGAGGGAGGGAGTGCCAGGATTTTGACCCAGCGACGAAGGAACGGTGATATTCTTACATATCAGGATGGTGTGTGACTTGGAGGGGAACGTGCTGGTGGTGGTGTTCCCATGTGCTTGCTGCCCTTGTCCTTCCAGATGGTAGAGGTCACTGGTTTGGGAGGAGCAGTCGAAGAGCACTCTCATATCTCCATCTGTTTCTTTCTCAATTTCTCTCTCTCCCCCCACCTTGTTCTCTGTCTCTCTCTCTCTCTCTCTCTCTCTCTCTCTCTCTCTCTCTCTCTCTCTCTCTCTCTCTCTCTCTCTCTCTCACATTCACATTTGCTCTGTTAAGAACATAAGAAATAGGAGCAGGAGTAGGCCATTTGGCCCTCGAGCCTGCTCCGCCATTCAATAAGATCTCTACCTCTCTCATTTCTCTCTGTCTCACTGTCTCTCACTCTTTCCACCTTTCTCTTCTCTGTCCCTCTTTCTGCTATGCTCTCAGTCTACCTCTATCCGCCTCTTTCGCTCCTCTCTCTTCTCTCTGCCCCATTCTCTTCTCCCTTGCCATCCCGGCCAATACCTTCTCTTCCTTTCCTCTCTTTCTCTGCCTCATTCTGTCTCTCCCACTCCCCCTTTTGGATTTAAGTCTCACTCTGTCTTACTGTCTGTTTGATCTCACTCTGTCCAGCTCTCTCTCCCCTTCGTGTCAATCTTCCTCTCACTCATTCGCTCTCTCTCCCTTCGTGCGGGTTGGAAGGTACCAAATATAACCCCACTATTTAAGAAAGGAGGGAGAGAGAAAACAAGGAATCACAGACCAGTTAGCCTGACACCAGGAAAATGCTAGAATCTATTATAAGGATGTGGTAACAGGGCACTATTAAAATAATAACAGGATTGGGCAGAGTCAATATGGATTTATAAAACTGAAATCATGTTTGACAAATCTGTTACCATTTTTTGAGGTGGTAACTAGCAGAATAGATAAGGGGGGAACTAGTGGATGTGGTGTATGTGGGGGGGGAGAGAAAGCCGTTCGTGCCGCTGAGCTGGAGTGGGGGGGGGGCGGAGAGAAAGCCGTTCGTGCCGCTGAGCGGGAGGGGCAGAGGGGAGAGAAAGCCGTTCGTGCCACTGAGCGGGGGGGGCGGGGGGGGGAGGAGAAAGCGGTTTGTTGTTGTGGAGGGGAGGGAGGGGAAGGAGACAGCGGTTTGTTGCCGCGGAGGGGAAGGAGACAGCGGGTTGTTGTTGGGGAGGGAGAGGAAGGAGACAGCGGGTTGTTGTTGTGGAGGGGAGGGAGGGGAAGGAGACAGCCATTTGTTGCCGCGGAGGGGAGGGAGGGGAAGGAGACAGCGGTTTGTTGCCGCGGAGGGGAGGGAGGGGAAGGAGACAGCCGTTTGTTGCCACGGAGGGGAGGGAGGGGAAGGAGATAGCGGGTGGTTGTTGTGGAGGGGAGGGAGGGGAAGGAGACAGCCGTTTGTTGCCGCGGAGGGGAGGGAGGGGATGGAGACAGCCGTTTGTTGCCGTGGAGGGTGGGGAGGGGAAGGAGACGGTGAGAAGGGTAGCCTCTGTGCTGATGGCAATGTGATTTTATTAAAAAATGTTCAAAAATTAAACAGCTACAAAGAACTACAAAAATGGCCGAGTGCCAATGTTTTCTTTCACACTGAGCATGCGCGAACGCTCCAACGCGCACGCGCAGCGTTGCCAGCAGGAAAAAAACTAATTTAAATAGTACCCGCCCCCTCCCACTTACAAAATCGGCGCGAGTGTAGGCTCCGCCCCCCCTAGGCGCCGCGCCAAACAGACAAGGAGCTGCAAAGCGCTCGAGAATAGCGCGTTTTTTTTCTGGCGCCGTTTTAGCTGGGCGCCCGTTTTTTATCCTGTGGAAACTTGGGCCCTTTATGCTTTTACGAGCGGAATTGCAACAAGCAGAATTGCTCAGGGACACCAAAACCTCCTACGTGTTGGGATAGCTTGGCTTAATCACGCAAAGCAAATGTGCACCTTATCAAATCATGGCCATAAACCCTTGTTTATCAGTGATGGTCACACAAGCTACTTTGTCCACTACTTTCTCACGGGAAACCAAGTCTGTCTGTTCTTATTTTTTTATTGATTCCTAGATCCATTTTATTAACCCTTTCATGATTCATCCACATACATTCACATTCCCCCCTTTTATCATTTCATGATAACTTCTCATTCATACTCTCAATTGTCTTTGACATTCCTCCTCCTCAAGTTCTATTTTTATTCTGTCATTTACCCGTTCAGTTGTTCCTTCACCTAACATCGGTTCTAGTTCTTCTTCCCTCGAAATGGCGAATGCTGCCCCTTCTACTGTGAGATGTGTTTTATTCGTAGATCCGCACAAAATTTGGGTCCCTTGTCTTACTTCTACACAGGTATCCACACTCTGGCAAGAGGTGATACCCGTGTTTGAGTCGTGAAGACAGGAATAATTGGACTGCTTTGTGAGACAGGTCTGGTTAACGGGCACGTCCACTTTTGCGCACCCGAATCCTGTACCATTCCAACACTGTGGGTACCCATCCTTCCCAGACCCTGTGGTGTTTAGGCAGGTGGCCGGGGTACCTCAGCCATCGGAATATGTGAAGGTAATGTTTTCGGCGGGCGGGGTATCATTGTATCCTCGTATGTAAAGACTGGGATCCATAACCGGGGTTGGGGTAAACAATTCGGTGACCGACATAACAGGGTAGCATACAACCGACTGGCACGAATAAGATCTTATGAGTCCTCAGGAATATATTATGATCGTTCCCCAGTTGCCCTTGCACGTTCCTTTTCCTCCTTTGCCCTGTTACTGATTCCAGGGATTGGTCCTTTGAATCAACGAAGTCATCTTCAGGTTGGTCAGGGCAAACAAAGTCCATCTCACATTCCCTGAACCGGCATGGCAAATTCCATTGGTCTTTGCCCTGTAGAGTCACCTGTCGATCAACCTGTGAGAGTATACCCGTACGGGATTTTATTTTAGTCATGGTCCATGATTCGAGATCGTCTGGTGTCCTGGTTCCACATTGTACGATATCTCCCTTACAGAGGCGGAGAATTTGCTCTCGTGAGCCGTCGTTTGGGCAGCTGAGTAGTCGTCCCCCTGTTTTTATTACTGTTATCAGCAGGATCACGACTCCTAACAGCAGGGTTCCGTGCATTCTTTCAATCCTTCCACCTTTACAGCGATGGGGGTGGTGTGTAAGACCTGAAATGGACCATCCCATCGGGGCTGGAGATAACGTTGCGTCCAATTTTTGATGAGGACGAAGGATCCGGGCTCGATAGGGGATGATCCGTGAGAAGAGTGACGGTCATCATAAGCGGCGCGAACCTGTGAATGAGAGGCTCGCAATGCCTTAGTTAGGGCTAACACATAGGCAGTCATCTCCTCAGTCATGTGATGAAAGTGGACGGTAACTGGGGAATGGTGGTCCCAAGGGGTGTGAAGAGATCTGCCGTACACAATCTCGGCCGGGGTGAGACGCGTCGTCCCTGCGGGGGTAGAGCGAATCTGAAAAAGAGCTACAGGTAACAATTTTAACCAAGTCGACCCTGTTTGAGAGGTCAGTTTAGCTAACTTGATTTTAAGAGTCTGGTTGGTTCGCTCGACCAGACCCGCCGCCTGGGGGCGATAGGCACAATAGAGTTGTTGATGTATCCCTAACTGTTGGCACAATTCCTTGTTTACAGCTGCAATGAAATGGGGTCCGTTATCTGAGCTAAGACGACCGGGAACCCCGAAGCGAGGGATAATTTCCTTCAGCAATATCTTAACAACAGTACAGGCTCTATTATCCGTAGTAGGAAAAGCTTCAATCCATTTACTAAAAACATCAACAATAACCAACACATATTTATAACACTGACAGCGTGGCAATTCTATATAGTCCATCTGCAAAGTCTCGAAGGGTCCGGCTGGCAAGGGTGTTTTACCTAATAAACATGGTACCCCCCTTCCAGGATTATGGCGTTGGCAGGTAAGACAACGAGAAATAATATTCTGCGCAAACATTTGGAGGCTAGGATGCCACCATGTCTGGAGGAGCCGGTCACTAGTGGCTTTTGCTCCACGATGCGTGGCATAATGAACACATTCAATTACCCAAAGGGCCAATTCATCGGACATACAAGTTTGACCAGCGGGTGTGATCCACAACCCGGAGGCAGTATCATATTTACAATCAAGATCGTTCCAAAGTTGTTTTTGTACAGCAGGAGCGTCCTCCTGTAGGCGAAGTACTTCTTCGATGGTTGGCATTGGCTTTTCAGGGGCCGACAAGCTCGGTTTAGAGCTGGACACCTGCCTCATCATTCAGGGCACAACAATCTACTGACTCCTTGCAGCACACTTAGCCGCCTCGTCAGCACGGCGGTTTCCGATGTCGATTGGAGAGGAACCGGCAGTATGAGCGGAACATTTAATAACAGCGATTTGTCGAGGGAGCAGAAGAGCAAGTAATAGGTCAGACACAAGCACTTGGTTCGAGATTTACTGCCACAGCCGCGTCAGCCAAGGCGTTAACATCGGGTTGTGCCGTCGGACGAGGCGTTGGAGCCCCTGGAGTCATATTCCAATTATCCCATTCATTGTCCTCGTCAGCCCCATTCATGCCAAGACCCGCCATTGAACTACGTAGTTCAGTTAAAGATTCCTTGTTTGTTCTATTTCTCTTTTCCTGTGCACATTCCTTTCTTAAAATTTCCAATGACTTAGGGATTCCCGCATCGGTTAATTTAATTCCTGCCTTGAGAGCATTCTCCTGCCAACTCGCCAGAATATTCTTATCTTTTTCATCTTGACAATGTTGGCGCCAGATTTCAATCAATTTCTTACTCTTTTTCCCGATTCTCTTTTTCCAAATTAATTCTTGGGCGCGTTTAATTGTTTCTAAATCACTTGAACCCCCTAATGGCCATATGTCTGAACCTAATTTCTGATTCAAACCTCCCGACAATTGTCTGAGTTGCTCGTTTTTATCTGGGTATTTATTACCCATGATATAACTTATCTTAACCTAGGTATTCAACGTTTTGACGGACTCATTAAGTGAGACAATTTCAAATCAGTTATTCCTTTTCTCTCTATTCCTTTTCTCTTTATTCCTTTTCTCTTTATTTCTTACTATTTTAACGTTTGACGGATTACTTATGGTAGACAATTTCCAGATCAACCTACTCCTTCGTCATTTTAACGGACCACCATGGTGGACAATTCCAAATCTATTCCTTCGTAACTTTAACGGACCACCATCGTGGACAATTCCAAATCTATTCCTTTCCTGGGGTAATCTGACAACTGACCACGGGCGATCCCGTCAACAATTAATTGAACAGTGGTGAAAGATCCGCGACCAGAACTTACGACAGGAGGGGGAAAAAGTGGCAATTTAACTAAATATACTCACTTTGGGGCCCATTCCCTCTGCCGCGTCCCGTCTGTAGGATATCAATGATTCAGCCACTTCCAATCGAGAGTTTTTTGCGATCCCACTTCTGACACCAAATGTTAAGTCCTAGTTCGGGTGGTCAGCTGCATTCGACAATAATCGAGTCAGATACCTTCAATCTTTACGTCTTTATCGAAGCAGCTTCGGACCTGTTACCAAACTGCCAGCACAGAGTCTACAGATTCCGGGGCAGGCAGACAAAAGGTCTGCCTATCCTCACAGACGCATCCTTTTTATTCTTACAAACTAGAGGAGGTATGGCCCGCTTTATCAATCACAGTGTGTTACTAGGGCTTCATGAATTGACAGCCTGTTTATCTTTAGAACACTTTATGCTTTTACGAGCGGAATTGCAACAAGCAGAATTGCTCAGGGACACCAAAACCTCCTACGTGTTAGGATAGCTTGGCTTAATCACGCGAAGCAAATGTGCACCTTATCAAGTCATGGCCATAAACCCTTGTTTATCAGTGATGGTCACACAAGCTACTTTGTCCACTACTTTCTCACGGGAAACCAAGTCTGTCTGTTCTTATTTTCTTATTGATTCCTAGAACCATTTTATTAACCCTTTCATGATTCTTCCACATACATTCACAAACACTGATAAATGTGAGGTATTGCATTTTGGTAACAGAAATACGGAGGTCACATATTAGTTGGAAAACCACAATCTAAATGGGGCAGAAGAGCAAAGTAATCTCGGAATACAAATGCAAAAATCACCAAAAGTAGCGACGTAGGTTAATAAGGCCGTTAAAAAGAGCAAACCAAGCACTCGGGTTTATTTCCAGGGGGATTGAATTGAAAAGTAGCTAAGTTATGCTGAACTTGTATCGAACCTCGGTTAGACCATATTTGGAATACTGTGTACAATTGTGATCTCTATATTAAAAAAAGGATATAGAGGCATTGGCGAGGGTGGAAATTAGATTTACAATTATGATACCAGAAATGCGAGGTTATGCCTATTAGGAAAGGATGAACAGGCTGGGTCTCTTCCTCTTGAAAAGAGAAGGTGACTTTAAAAAAAAAAATTTGTTCATGGGATGTGGGCTTCGCTGGCAAGGCCAGCATTTATTACCCATCTCTAATTGCCCTTGAGAAGATGGTCGTGAGCCACCTTCTTGAACCGCTGCAGTCCGTGTGGTGGAGCGGCGAGGTCAGGGCGAAGGAGCGGCGAGAGATTGTAGAGGGATATGATCGGGACCCAGGAGAGGTGTGAGTTTGGGGCCCAGAAGAGGCGAAGGCCCAGGGGCAGCACGTGCCGTCCATACTGCGGTATGTGTGCGCATTAGGTCCGTGCAGCAGAGCTGGTCTCCAGTCGTTTTGGTTAATCCTTGCCACTGGACCAAGACCTAGCTCTGTCAAGCCCGTGCGGTGGCTGGTGTGCAACGGTCACCACACGTTAAAAAAAATCCACGCACAGGCATCTTCCACCCTTCAACATGTAGTACGAGACCTGGAATTTTAGGTCCTTCATTGAAACACCTGTGAACTTTTTGACGTGGAAGCAAGTCATCCTCGATTCAAGGGACTGCCTATGATGATGATGATGAGGGAGGGAGTGCCAGGATTTTGACCCAGCGACGAAGGAACGGTGATATTCTTACATATCAGGATGGTGTGTGACTTGGAGGGGAACGAGCTGGTGGTGGTGTTCCCATGTGCTTGCTGCCCTTGTCCTTCCAGATGGTAGAGGTCACTGGTTTGGGAGGAGCTGCCGAAGAAGCACTCTCATATCTCCACCTGTTTCTTTCTCAATTTCTCTCTCTCTCCCCACCTTGTGTTCTCTCTCTCTCTCTCTCTCTCTCTCTCTCTCTCTCTCTCTCTCTCTAATTCACATTTGCTCTATTAAGAACATAAGAAATAGGAGCAGGAGTAGGCCATTTGGCCCCTCGAGCCTGCTCCGCCATTCAATAAGATCTTTACCTCTCTCATTTCTCTCTTCCTCACTGTCTCTCACTCTTTCCACCTTTCTCTTCTCTGCTTCTCTGTCCCTCTTTCTGCTATGCTCTCAGTCTACCTCTCTCCACCTCTTTCACCCCTCTCTCTTCTCTCTGCCCCATTCTCTTCTCCCTTGCCATCCCGGCCAATACCTTCTCTTCCTTTCCTCTCTTTCTCTGCCTCATTCTGTCTCTCCCACTCCCCCTTTTGGATTTAAGTCTCACTCTGTCTTACTGTCTGTTTGATCTCACTCTGTCCAGCTCTCTCTCCCTTCCGTGTCAATCTTCCTCTCACTCATTCGCTCTCTCTCCCTTCGTGCGGGTTGGAAGGTACCAAATATAACCCCACTATTTAAGAAAGGAGGGAGAGAGAAAACAAGGAACCACAGACCAGTTAGCCTGACACCAGGAAAATGCTAGAATCTATTATAAGGACGTGGTAACAGGGCACTATTAAAATAATAACAGGATTGGGCAGAGTCAATACGGATTTATAAAACTGAAATCATGTTTGACAAATCTGTTAGCATTTTTTGAGGTGGTAACTAGCAGAATAGATAAGAGGGGAACCAGTGGATATGGTGTATTTGGATTTTCAGAAGGCATTCGACAAGAGATAATTAAACAAAATTAGAGCTCAAGATTGGGGGTAATCTACTCACATGGATTGAGGATTGGTTATAAAATAGTACAGGACAATATAAGCTTAAACCAGAGTGAGTAATAGAACAGGTTAGATTATAATGTGTGATGTTTATACCTATAATTATGAAACTATAAGAAATAACAACTAACAGCAGGCAGGGGAGTTTAGGGATAATCGGAAAATTGCTGAAGAATAGTAACTGCTGGGAACCAGAGAAAGTGTCCTTGTAAATCACAGATTAGAGAAGTTCCAGCTGTCTTTTCCCAGCTTCCTGACAAAACCCAGCAGATAAGACAAAGAAGAGTCAGGTGCCAGAGGTGGATCACTGCAGGGTATAAAAGTGAGGGGAGGGGGCAGTCGGGACTGGAGACACCGGAGATCAAGCTCAGGGTGCCCGAGGTTCCATCCAGCGGGCTGACCTTGTGTCATTTACTATGGACATGAGCATGGATTGAGGATTGGTTAATGGACAGAAAACAGAGTCGGAATAAACGGGTAATTTTCGGGTTGGCAGGCTGTAACTAGTGGAGTGGTACCGTAAGGATCAGGGCTTGGGCCCCAGCTATTCACAATCTATATCAATGATTTGGATGATATCCAAGTTTGCTGATGATACAAAGCTAGGTGGGAATGTAAGTTGTGAGGATGATGCAAAATGCAAAGAAACTTCAAAGGGATATAGATGGGCTAAGTGAATGGGCAAGAAGATGGAAAATGGAATATAATGTGAAGTTATCCACTTTGGTAGGAAAAATAGAAAAGCAGAGTAGTTTGTAAATGCTGAAAGATTGGAAAATGCTGTTGTTCAGAGGGTCCTGGGTGTCCATGTATATGAATCGCTGAAAGTTAACCTGCAGGTACAGGAAGCAATTAAGACAGCAAATGGTATGTTGACCTTTATTATGAAAGGATTTGAGTATAAGAGTAAAGATGTCTTACTGCAATTACATACTGCCCTGGTGAGACCACATTTGAAGTATTGTGTACAGTTTTGATCTCCTTGCCTAAGAAAGGATATCCTTGCCATTGAGGAATGAAGGTTCAACAGACTGATTCCTGGGATGGGGGGATTGTCCTATGAGGAGAGATTGAGTAGATTAGGCCGATATTCTCTGTAGTTTAGAAGAATGAGCGGTGATCTAATTGAAACATACACAATTCTTAAAGGGCTTGACAGGGTAGATGCAGGAAGGATATTTCCTCTGGCTGGGAGTCTGGAACCAGGAGTCACAATTTCAGAATAAGTGTCGGCCATTTAGGACTGAGATGAAGATAAATTTCTTCACTCAGAGGATGGTGAATCTTTGGAAGTTTCTCCTCCAAAGGGCTATGGATGCTCAGTGTTTGAGTATATTCAAGGCAGCTTGATACATTTTTGAATATTAAGGAGTGAAGGGATATGAGGAAAGTGGAGTTGAGATAGAGGATCAGCTATGATATTGAATGGTGGATCAGGCTCGAGAGGCCGAATGGCCTGCTCCTATTTTTTGTGTTCTTATAACAAAAGTGGATTGGAGTCACTGTTAATCTAGTGGAAAACTTGCTTTAGGTTCTAACCTCTGCTGCACCTCTGACACAGTTGACTACTCCATCCTCCTCCAACACCTCTCCACCAATGTCCAGCTAGGTGGGACTGCACTCGCCTGGTTCCATTCTTACCTGTCTCATCGTAGCCAGAAAATATCGTGCAATGGCTTCTCTTCCCACTCCTGCATTGTTACCTCTGGTGTCCCCCAAGTATCTGTCCTTGTTTCCCTCTTATTTCTCATCTATATGCTGCCCCTTGGTGATATCATCTGAAAACCTGGAGTCAGTTTCTACATGTACGCTGACGATACCCAGCTCTACCTCTCCACCACTTGTCTCGACCCATGCTTGGTATCTAAATTGTCAGATTGCTTGTCCGACATCCAGTACTGGATGAGCAGAAATTTTCTCCAATTAACTATTGGGAAGACCAAAGCCATTATCTTTGGTCCCCGCCACAAACTGCGTTCCCTAACCACTGACTCCATCCCTCTCCTTAGCATCAATCTGAGGGTGAACAAGACTGTTCACAACCTAGGTGTCATATTTGACCCTGAAATGAGTTTCCAGCCACATATCCAAGGCATAACTAAAACCACCTTTTTCCACCTCCATAACATTACCCACCTCCGCTCCTGCCTCAGCTCTTGTGCTGCTGAAACCCTCATCCATGCCTTTGTTACCTCTAGACTCGACTGCTCCAAATTTACTCCTGGCCGGTCTCCCACATTCCTCACTACGTAAACTTGAAGTCATCCAAATCTCAGCCCCCCATGTACTAACCCGCATCAAGTCAAGATCACCCATCACTCCTGTGCTTTCTGACCTACATTGGCTCCCAGTTAAACAAAGCCTCGATTTCAAAATTCTCATCCTTGTTTACAAATCATTCCATGGTCTTGCTCCTCCCTATCTCTGTAATCTTTTTCAGCCTCACAACCCCGCAAGATGTCTTGCTCCTCAAATTCTGGCCTCTTGAACATCCCTCATTATAACTGCTCAGCCACCATTTTGCAATCCTCTCTGGCTTTAGATATGGTGCTAGAGGACTACTAATGTGGTACTTTTGTTTAAGAAGGGTGAAAGGGATAGACCGAGTAATTACAGTCAGCCCAACCTCAGTGGTGGGAAAATTATTGGAAAAAATCCTGAAGGACAGGATAAATCTTCATTTAGAAAGACACGGCTTAATCAAGGACAGTCAGCACGGATTTGTTAAGGGAAGGTCGTGTCTAACTAACTTGATTGAATTTTTCGAGGAGGTAACCAGGAGGGTGGATGAGGGCCAAGCATATGATGCAGTGTATATGGATTTTACACAGCTTTTGATAAAGTCCCACATGGCAGATTGGTCACGAAAGTAAAAGCCCATGAGATCCAGGGCAAAGTGGCAAGTTGGATCCAAAATTGGCTCAGAGGCAGGACGCAAAGGGTAATGGTTGATGGGTGTTTTTGTGACTGGAAGGATGTTTCCTGTGGGGTTCCGCAGAGCTCAGTACTAGGTCCCTTGCTTTTTGTGATATACTTGAATATAGACTTGAATATAGGGGGTATGATTAGGAATTTTGCAGATATACTAAAATCGGCTGTGTGGTTGATAATGAAGAAAGCTGAGGACTGCAAGAAGATATCAATCAACTGGTCAAAACAGTGGCAACTGGAATTTAATCCAGAGAAGTGTGAGGTAATGCATGTAGGGAGGGCTAACAAGGAAAGGGAATACACATTAAATGGTCGGACACTGAAGTGTAGAGGAACAAAGGGACCTTGGAGTGCATGTCCACAGATCCCTGAAAGTAGCAGTACAGGTAGATAAGGTGATTAAGAATGCATACGGAATGCTTGCCTTTATTAGCCGAGGCACAGAATACAAGAGCAGGGGGTTATACCTTGAACTTTTTTTTTTAAATGCTGAGTACTGCGTGCAGTTCTGGTCACCACATTAAAGGAAGGACATGATTGCACTGGAGAGGGTATAGAGGAGATTTATGAGGCTGTTGCCGGGAGTGGAGAATCTTAGCTATGAGGACAGATTGGATAGGCTGGATTTGTTTTCCTTGGAACAGAGGAGGCTGAGAGGAGACCTCATTGAGGTGTATAAAATTATGAGGGCCTAGATACAGTAGATAGAAAGGACCTATTTCCCTTAGCAGAGGGTTCAACAACCAGTGGGCATAAATTAAAATAATTGGTAGAAGATTTAGAGGGAATTTGAGGGGAAATTTATTCACGCAGAGGTTTGTGGGATTCTGGAACTCACTGCCTGAAAGGGTGGTAGAGGCAGAAACCCTCACCCACATTAAAAAATACTTGGATGTGCACTTGAAGTGTCGTAACCTGCAGGGTTACAGCTGGATAGCCTTTTGTTGGCCGGCACGATGTGCCAAAATGGCCTCCTTCCGTGCTGTAAACTTCTATGATTCTACTTCCAATATAAATAGCTGTGACGTGGTGCATTTTGGTAGGTGGAATAAGGAGGCCAGGTACTCAGCTGTGGCTCAGTGAGTAGCACTCTCACCTCTGAGTTATAAGATTGTGGGTACAATTCCCACACCAGGGATTTGAGCACAAAAATCTAGGCTGACAATCTAGTGCAGTGCTGAGGGAGTGCTGCACTATCAGGTGCCGTCTTTCAGAAGCGACGTTAAACCGCAGCCCCGTCTGCTCCCTCAGGTGCATGTGAAAGGTCCCATGACACTATTTCGAGGAAGCGCAGAGGAGTTATTCCTGGTTTTCTGGCCAGTATTTATCCTTCAACATTACAAAAACAGATTGTCTGGTCGTTATCCCCTAGAGGATGAGATGGGGAATTAATAATGAAGAACAGGGAAATCACAGAGACGTTGAACAAATATTTTGCATCGGTCTTCACAGTAGAAGGCATTAAAAACATCCCAATAGTGGAATAACAAAGGACTATATGGAGGGGGGAACTTAACACTATCACTAATGAAGTAGTACTTGGTAAAATAATGGGACTAAAGGCAGACAAGTCCCCAGGACCTGATGGCTTACATCTTTGGGTCTTAAAAGAGGTGGCTGCAGAGATACTGGATGCATTGGTTGTAATCCACCAAAATTCCCTGGATTCTGGGGCGGTCCCAGTGGATTGGAAAACCGCAAATGTAACGCCCCTATTTAAAAAAGGAGGCAGACAAAAAGCAGGAAACTATAGACCAGTTAGCCTAACATCTGTCGTTGGGAAAATGCTGGAGTCCATTATTAAGGAAGCAGTAGCAGGACATTTGGAAAAGCATAATTCAATCAAGCAGAGTCAGCATGGTTTTATGAAAGGGAAATCATGTTTGACAAATTTGCTGGAGCTCTTTGAGGATGTAACGAGCAGGGTGGATAAGGGGGAACCAGTGGATGTGGTTTAATTGGATTTCCAGAAGGCATTCGATAAGGTGCCACATAAAAGGTTACTGCACAAGATAAAAGTTAACGGGATAGGGGGCAATATATTTGCATGGGTAGAGGATTGGCTAACTAACAGAAAACAGAGAGTCGGGATAAATGGGTCATTTTCCGGTTGGCCAACAGTGAATGGTGGGGTGTCGCAGGGTGCTAGGTCCTCAACTATTTACAATTTATATTAATGACTTGGATGAAGGGACCGAGTGTAATGTAGCCAAGTTTGCTGATGATACAAAGATGGGTGGGAAAGCAAGTTCTGAGGAGGACACACAAAATCTGCAGAGGATATAGATAGGCTATGTGAGTGGGCAAAAATTTGGCAGATGGAGTATAATGTGGGAAAGTCTGAGGTTGTCCACTTTCGCAGAAAGAATTAAAAAGCAAATTATTATTTAAATGGAGCAAAATTGCAAAGTGCTACAGTACCGAGGGACCTGGGCATCCTTGTGCATGAAACACAAAAAGTTAGTATGGGATACAGCACGTAATCAGGAAGGCAAATGGAATGTTGGCCTTTATTGCAAGTGGGATAGAGTATAAAAGCAGAGAAGTTCTGCTACAACTGTACAGGGTATTGGTGAGGCCACACCTGGAGTACTGCATACAGTTTTGGTCTCTGTATTTAAGGAAGGATATACTTGCATTAGAGGCTGTTCAGAGAAGGTTCATTAGGTTGACTTATGAAGATGGGTTGAGTAGATTGGGCCTATACACATTGGAGTTCAGAAGAATGAGAGGTGATTATATCGAAACATACAAGATAATGAGAGGGCTCGACAAGGTGGATGCACAAAGGATATTTCCACTCATAGGGGAACTAAAACTAGGGGACATAGTCTCAGAATAAGGGGCCCATTTAAAAGTGAGATGAGGAGGAACTTCTTCTCTGAGGGTTGTAAATCTGTGGCATTCTCTGCCCCAGAGAGCTGTGGAGGCTGGGTCTTTGAATATCTTTAAGGTGGAGATAGACAGATTTTTGAGTGATAAGGGAATACAGGGTTATGGGGAGCGGGCAGGGAAGTGGAGCTGAGTCCATGATCAGAACAGCCATGATCTTATTGAATGGCGGAGCAGGCTCAATGGGTCGAATGGCCTACTCCTGCTCCTATTTCTTATGTTCTCATCACATTGCTGTTTGTGGGAGCTTGCTGTGTGCAAATTGGTGCTGAGTTTCCCACATTACAACAATGGCTACGCTCCAAAAGTACTTCATTTGCTTTAAAGCTTTGTTTTGAGATGTGTGGTGGTGGTGAAAGGTGCAATATAAATGCAAGTACTCCATTTTCGGGAAAAAAGTATCGAAATGGTGTTGTTGAGGAGCAAAGAGATCTAGGGCAGGGTAGGCAATTATTTGGGCTGGAGGGTCACTTAACAAAGTTTTGGTGAGCTGTTGAGTGCCGCCCACCAATATTCCACCAATCGCTGGGTCCCGCACAGACTGATCCCCAGCTCCTGCCACTGGAAGAGACACTGCGCATGTGCAGCTGCATCGTGCCTGGCTGTGCAGCAAATTTAAAGGGACCGTGCACAAAAAAATAAAACATTGCATAAACATAAATTCATGTAGTAGTCAGATGCTATCTTACATACACAACTTGTATCCGGTACTGCTTATAAATGAAACATAGAAACATAGAAAATAGGTGCAGGAGTAGGCTGTTCGGCCCTTCGAGCCTGCACCACCATTCATTATAATCATGCACTTCAGTACCCCATTCCTGCTTTCTCTCCATACCCCTTGATCCCTTTAGCCGTAAGGGCCACATCTCATTCCCTTTTGAATATATCTAACGAACTGGCCTCAACAACTTCCTGTGGTAGATAATTCCACATGCTCACAACTCTCTGAGTGAAGAAGTTTCTTCTCATCTCGGTCCTAAATGGCTTACCCCTTATCCTTAGACTATGACCCCTGGTTCTGGACTTCCCTAACATCGGGAACATTCTTCCTGTATCTAACCTGTCCAATCCCATCAGAATTTTACATGTTTCTATGAGATCCCCTATCATTCTTCTAAATTTCATTGAATATAAGCCTAATCAATCCAGTCTTTCTTCATATGTCAGTCCTGTCAGCCCAGGAATCAGTCTGGTGAACCTTCGCTGCACTCCCTCAATAGCAAGAATGTCTTTCCTCAGATTAGGAGAACAAAACTGTACACAATATTCAAGGTGTGGCCTCACCAAGGCCCTGAACAACTATAGTAAGACCTCCCTGCTCCTATACACAAATCCTCTCGCTATGAAGGCCAACATGCCATTTGCCGCCTTCACCGCCTGCTGTATGTGTATGCCAACTTTCAATGACTGATGTACCATGAAACCCAGGTCTCGTTGCACCACCCCTTTTACTAACCTGTCATAATTCAGATAATCTGCCTTCCTGTTTTTACCACCAAACATTTATCTACATTATATCGCATCTGCCATGTATTTGCCCACTCACCTAACCTGTCCAAGTCACCCTGCAGCCTCTTAGCATCCTCCTCACAGCTCACACTGCCACCAAGCTTAGTGTCATCTGCAAACTTGGAGATGTTACATTCAATTCCTTCGTCGAAATCATTAATGTATATTGTAAATAACAGGGGTCCCAGCACTAGTCATTGCCTGCCATTCTGAAAAGACCTGTTTATTCCTACTCTTTGCTTCCTGTCTGCCAACCACATCAGTACATTACCCCCAATACCATGTGCTTTAATTTTGCACACTAATCTCTTGAGTGGGACCTTGTCAAAAGCCTTTTGAAAGTCTAAATACACCACATCCACTGGCTCCCTCTTGTCCACTCTACTAGTTACATCCTCAAACAATTCTAGACGATTTCTCAAGCATGATTTCTCTTTCATAAATCCATGCTGACTTGGACCGAATCAAAGATAAAAGTTGAAAATGTTGTGGTATCTTCTGGTCTCTGTAAATCAGTGCTGTGAAATAGAACTGTAGCCCCTTTAGAGCCTATGTCAGCATCATTTTCCCACCTCAGTCATCATTATGTCCCTCTGCAAAGATTTCTAATGCCGTCCCAATTTGTGCCAGATGAGAACTCTCCCCTGCCATTGTACCGGGAGAAGAAAGATGCAGCGCCAGTCACTTTCTTCGGTAAAAGATTTGTGGAGATGAGCAGCCATGACTCCACTCTAAATTGCATAGGGCATATTCTAGTACGCAGTGCATTCTGGGTACTGATATCTGCCATTGGCGCCTAGAATTACTCAACGGATCCTTTTTAAGATCAGGCCAGAGAGAATCGCTTTGGCGAATTATTAATTTAAATGAAGTATTACTATGTTTTTTCCTTGGCTGCAGTTCGGGTCTGTCTCTGACTCATGAGAAGTGAAAATGGATAGACGAATGTGCAGCTCGAGATCTGGCTCGCGTTCTATTTCTGTCCCATCCAGCAGGACGGATAGAATGTCTTGGTGGGCCAGATATGGCCCATGGGCTGTATTTTGCCCACCAGTGATCGAGGGGAACAGATGCACAAATCATTAAAAGCAGGTTAACAAGGCAATGGAAATGTAAATAAAGCACTGGGTCTCATTTCTAGAGTAAGAGAATTACAAAGCAGAGAAGTTTTCTTAAACGTATATAGAACTTGATTAGACCACACTTGGAATACTGTGTTCAGTTTTGGTCTCCATATTATGAAAAAGATATACAGGCACTGTGGCTGTTGCAAAAAAGATTTCCAAGGATGACACCAGAAGTGAGAGGTTATAAGTATCCAGAATGGCTGAACATGCTGGGGCTCTTTCTCTAGAAAAGAGAAGGCTCAAAGAGATCTTTATAATTATGTAGCTGTTTGTTAGGGTAGATGTAGAGAAGATGTTACCACTTGTGAGGAGTCCAAAACTAGGAACTAAATATAAGATAGTCACTAATAAATCCAATAAGAAATTCAGGAGAAACCTCTTTACCAGAGAGTGGTTAGAATGTAGAGCTTGCTAGCACGTGGAGTTAAGGTGAATAGCTGAGCGCCTTTAAGGGGAAGCTAGATACGTACATGAGAGAGAAAGGAATAGAAGGATATGATAGGGTGAGGTGAACTAAGGTGAGAGAATGCTCGTGTGGAGCATAAACACCGTCATGGACATGTTGGGCAGAATGGCCTGTTTCTGTGAAGTAAATAATATGTAATTTTATAGTGAATTCTGAAAAGACATGGTACAGCACTCGAAACAATCTTCAGCAATGAGCTGGGTGTCACAAAGGGTCAAAATACTGACCTTTCACCCCTACCAATCTGAAGGACTTGTGTAAAATGAATGTGGTGAGTTCAAACAGAGTCCTTGGTGAGAGGTCAGATTTGTACCAAACCAGGCCCGAAATTGGCAGATGGACTGACGAACAAGTGCCTTTAAAAGTCTGCTTAATCCCTTTCAGTCATGTGTGTGTTTCAGCATGTTTGTGTGTGTGTTTGTCTTTGTGTGTCAATATACAGACACAGAACCCAACCTAACAAAAATCAGTCAGTCTGAGTCTTGAATGTTTCAGTTGAGCTCCAGCTTTTTGGGGGGAGAGATTTCCAGATTGCGACTGACCTTTGTGTGAAGAAGTGCATTCTGGCCTCACTCCTGAACGGCCTAGCTTTAACTTTTAAGTTTATTCCCCTTGTTCTGGACTCTCCCACCAGATGAAATAGTATCTCTCTATCATCTTAAACGTGTCAATGATATCATCCTTCATTTTCTATCTTCAAGGAAGTAAAAGACTTGTCTATGCCACCTGTCCTCATAATTTAATCCTTTTAGCCCCGGTATCAATCTGCTGAATCTGTGCTGCACCCCCGCCAAAGCTAATACATCATTCGTGAGGTCTAGAACTGAACACAATTCTCTCGATGGGCTCTTCCTTTGCATGGTTTAGTTTGCGCGGATGCAATTCATCCAGTCCTGAGGATTTATCGTTTCTACATTTTCCTAGTTTATAAATTCAGGAACAGAAATGGTCTGGAGTAGGGCTGGGGACAGAGTGACAGTAGTAATGCCAAGGTAATGAGGATGTGCCCTGGGAGTGCTTGATAGTGACACTGGAGTTAAACTGGAGGAAGGAACATCGGAACAGGAACAGGCCATTCAGCTCCTCGAGCCTGTTCCCCCATTCAGTGAGATCAGGGCTGATCTGTCTCTTAACTCTGTAGATACTGGATTCTTTTCCCTTCAATCTGTTTCAGCGAATTCACTGACACACGAACACTTTTAGTCTTAGCAACATAAGACCTTTATTAGAGATTCTCCGGCCGGGACCTGTTAAGATAAAGGGAACACCCTCGATTTGAGCCTGTCCACCTCTCTCCTGACAAGGCCCGTAACAGTACAAAAGCTCAATATTTATACATTGTTACAGCAGAACGTATTTGAGTGACACTCAGTTTATACAATCATTGGTCGACTTCCCCCAATAGCATACCCAATTGCAGGCTAACAACCATCCAAATAGGGCGGACTCCAGGGATGTGTTTATAGTTTCGATTTTATATAGCATTTCCCTATTTTATGGCTGATTATTAGCAGCCCCTCGTCTGACTCATGCTTGACTTTGCTTTTTGCGTAACTTGTGTTTGACCACAACTCTGAGTAACCCCTTTTTGTGTCAACATTGCAAATATCTCAGCTTGACATTTTCTTTTAGCCATTTTCCCATGATCCTATTCAACTGACACATTCACAACTCTTCTATTCACATTCTCAACTCCTTCCACCTGCTTTACCTCCGTATCCTTTTATACCCCTCCCCCGAAAAATCTCTGCTCATCCACAGCTCCGAGCTTCTCGCCATTAGAGAAGTGTATGTGTGTCAATCTTTGTAGCTGTGTATGTGTTTATGTATATATTTTGATATATGAATGTGTACGTGCTTGTGTATGTGCTTCTGTGGGTATGTCTCTACGTGTGTGTATGTGTCTGTGTGAGATTGTCTCTTCCTCCTTGTTCTGTTGCTCACTAAATGCAGTTCAGTATCAATGTGTCTCGGCCATTCACCTCCCCAGAAAGTGCTGATTTTCTGTTTCAATTGGTGCATTCTGATCAATTTGATTCTGGTATTTAACAGCAGAAAACAACTGCTGCAGAGTCTCAGCAAATGAATCTCTATTTGGATTATTTCACCGGTCCTGGCAACTGCTCCATAGGAACAGGAGTAGGCCATTGAGCCCCTCGAGCCTGTTCCCCCATTCAATGAGATGATGGCTGATCTGTGACCTTACTCCATATACCCACCTTTGACCAGATCCTTTAATACCTTTAGTTAACAAACAGCTATCAATCTCCGATTTAAAATTAACAACTGATCTAGCATCAATTGGTGTTTGAGGAAGCAAGTTCCAAACTTCTACCACCCATTATGTGTACATGTGTTTCCTCATTTCACTGCTAAAAGTTCTGGCTCTAATTTTTAGACTGTCCCGAGTCCTAGAATCCCCAACCAGCGAAATAGTTTCTCTCTATCTACCCCATCTGTTCCGTTTAATATCTTAAACTTCGATCAGATCAGCCCTTAACCTAAATTCTAGGGGATACAGCCCTAATTTGTGTAATTTTTCCTCATACCTTAAATCTTGGAGTCCAAGTATCATTGTGGTAAATCTACGCTGCACTCGCTCCAAGGTCAATATAACCTTCCTAAGGCATGGTGCCCAGAACTGCTCACAGTGCTCCAGGTGTTGGCTAACCAGGGCTTTGTATAGCTGCAGCATAACCTCTACCCCCTAGTATTCTAGTGCTCTAGATGTAAAAACCAGCGTTCCATTAGCCTTTCTGATTATTTTCTGTACTTGTTCATGACATTTTAATGATCTCTGTACCTGGACTCCCAAGTCTCTGTGGACCTCCACTGTTTTTAGCTTTTTACCATTTAGAAAGTACCTTCTTGTATCCTTTTTAGGTCCAAAGTGGATGACCTCACATTTGTCTACATTGAAATCGATTTGACGCAGTTTTGCTCATTAACTTAATCTATCGCTATCCCTTTGAAATTTGATGCTTTCAACTACACTGCCTGCAATGCCATCTTTCTTTTGTGTCAGCGGCAAATTTAGATATATGACTTTCTATTGCCATCAACTAAGTCATTAATAAATACTAGGGATAGTTGAATCCCCAACACAGATCCCTGTGGGACACCACATCCTGCCAACTTGAGAACCAACCTTTGTCCCTACCCTCTGTCACCTACAGCTCAGTCAATTTCCTAACCAGGTCAATAATTTGCAATGAATTCCTACTATCACCAAATTCCTCCACCCTGCTTGCAATCCACTTATCTGTGATGTTACAAGAGAAAAGCTAAATTCCAATCTGGTGATTATTTACCTTACTCACCGAATACCTACCAGTGAATTCGTACTATCACCAAATTAATCCAATCGGCTTGTGTGAACGATCCAGTGATGGATTCCCACCAGCCCGAGCTCTCTCTCTAAATCTACTGGGCCTTGTTTTCCATTATTTTTGACAGCCTATGTCTGTTTTTGAAGCAGTTTGGTCATTTTGTGCATTTATCTGAAACTTTTGAATAATCGGCAAGCGACACGTACTGATCTGCTGAGTTTATTTCCAGAGGACACCTATGCCGCGAGGGAGCAGGTTTCATAGCCAGGTTAAAATAGAATAAACCCAAACTCACATTCCAGAGATTGACGGGTACAAAAAAACCTACACTCTCATACTAGTAGCTGACAGGTAGAGTAAAACCCGCACTCGCATAGCAGAGACTGACAGGTACAGAATTAAACCCACATTCCCATAGCAGAGACTGACAGGTACAGAATAAAACCCACACCCAGTTATCAGAACAATAATATGCAGCAAGTAAAACCCATAGTCCCCTATCATAGTCCCTGACAGGGACACACTCACACACCAGAGACTGACGGAAAGAGTAAAACTCTCTAGGAAATCCCACTCCAGTGTCCGGCTCACCAAATCATTTTGCTGGTAATTCGGATTATAATTAAAATTCTCTCAATGTGGCCCATTTAATTGGTGATAAAAGCAACTTGTGAAACAATCCCATTTTTGCTGATTTAAATAGTGACAAAAAGATGGTCTGAGCATGCACTAAGTACATGCTGCTCCCCCCTCTCACCGCCCAGTGTTTAAACCGACGGGAAGGGCCCATGTGAGCTCCCCTCCCCCAGCTCTGTCAGCGGCTGCCGTTTCCTCTGTACTGGGCTGATGATCGTTGAACACATCAGGAAGCGGAGATATCCCGGGCCCGAGTAAGGGAGCAAACAGCAGCCTCCTTACAGCAGCTCATCACATTAGCACTGTGTCCACAGATGGGCTTTGAGTCGGGGTAAGTTCAGCGGCAGTCGGGGGCTGTCTGTAAGAGGTGGAGTGGAGCAGGAATTAGTTCTGGAACATGGAGTGAGTGGGGGAAGGGAGAGGCCATTCTCGGGCTGTGTGTGTACGGTGTAAGGTAACAGAGAAAGTAAATCACCTCGCTCTTTCAAATCAGTGCTGCTTTCTTTCCCCAAATCAGTAGTGAATGTTCCTGATTCAGTTCCAATCTCACAGTGTCTGTTGTTCTTGGACATTGAACAGTGGAAACACAGCCTGACTGTGGAGTGTCACAAAGTGCATCTATTGCAGGCACCAGGAGAGGAGTGTGAAAGGAGACATTTCAATAATCGGTTATTTTGTTTCGGTGTGTTGAATTCTCTAGAACCGTGTTGCAGGTGATCGAGAGATACATTGTCGCTCCCTCAGATACATCTGTGACATTCTGTTAACTGTACAGGCTCTCAGCTCTGTTTCATTAGACTGAAAACAATTGTTGTACAGCCCAGATACCTGTGGTTATAATCCAGGAAGCGATTCAGAACTTTACAGATTGTCCCATGGAAGTGGGAGATATAAACCTGGACTCTGCCAATCGGGTGTTCCCATTCATGGACCAGTGCTGGGTTTGGGTTGTGTCTGGATGCTGATAACTTACTATAGAACTGTCTGACACAGCTGGTGTGGGGAATCTGATCACTCACCACACCTCCGCCACGACCGTCCCGCTCCTCTGCTCATGGTCGTGGCGGAGGTGTGGTGAGTGATCGAGATGGAGGGGCATTGAGGGATCGTGGCTGAGATTCGGTGGGTGATCGTGGCGGAGGTTCGGCAAATGTTTGGTGTGGATGTGCGGTGGGAGATCATGGCGGAGGTGCGGCGAATGTTTGTGGCGGAGGAGCGGCAAGAGATTGTGACGGAGGTGTGGCGAATGAGGGTACAGGGCCCAGAAGAGCCGAGGGCCCAGGGGCAGCACAGGCCAGCCCACACTGGGTCTGTGCGCACTAGGTCCGTGCAGCCGAGCAGGTCTCCAGTCCTGGTCAACCCTTGCCACTGGATAAAGTCCTAGCTCTGTCAAGTACATGTGGTGGCTGATGTGCAGCGGTCACCACACGTTAAAAAAATCCACGCACAGGCATCTTCGACCCTTTCAATTGGAGTCAGGATTGAAATATCAGGTCCTTCATTGAAACATCTGTGAGCTCACGTGGAAGCAAGTCATCCTGGTTCGAGGGACCGCCTATGATGATGATGATGATGATGATGAGAGAATCTGAGTGCCGCTGTACTGCAGTGAGGTCAGACAATGTCACTGTTTGTATCGCGCATTCCTCTCTCCAGATACTTTACTTTATTATAAAGAAACACATTAATTATAACTTTATTGTTATAGTCTACAGGCACCTGTCCATGACTGTACCTAATATTTTTCTCATATTATTCTCAGAGCAAAATACTTCACCCCCAGAATAAATGTGATCTTTCCGCCACCTGGAACACAAGGAACAGTGCAGGCAGCTCCTTCTCACACACAGTAAGTACATTATCACTCACAGAGCGCAGAGACACAGAACTGACCTCAATCATATTGTCACAGGTAGCAGAAGCTGTCAGTCCCACAGTGATCCAAATCCCAGAGTTACATTATGAATCCCACAGTCACTTGGAACAGTACAATAAGATGTTGTTTCAAAGTCCAAACATATCGCTCTGAGAGGCAGATCCATTTTCACTCCCTTACTCACACACAAGGACTGACTGACACGGTGTCAATCCACAATGGGGTCTGTACACTGACTCTCAAACCCAGCAACTAACATACAAGAGCAGAGAAACGGAGGTAATGGACTGAACCAAACCTCCTGAGATAATCACAGATAATCTCAAACTAGCATAGGCCGAAAGAAGGAACAGAATCCAACAGTCACACAGCAAGAATAGCTGACAACAAGAGACTGTCAATTACATAATAACTCTCGCACTCAAACACATCACCATTCTAACAGAGACATAGTGAACCCCACATCCACAAACAGTGCCGGGGACTGAGAGACACAGAATGGATCCCACACCCACAAACAGTGCCAGGGATTGAGAGACACAGAATGGATCCCACACCCACAAACAGTGCCAGGGATTGAGAGACACAGAATGGATCCCACACCCACAAACAGTGCCAGGGATTGAGAGACACAGAATGGACCCCACACCCACAAACAATGCCAGGGATTGAGAGACACAGAATGGACCCCACACCCAGAAACAGTGCCAGGGATTGAGAGACACAGAATGGACCCCACACCCACAAACAGTGCCAGGGATTGAGAGACACAGAATGGACCCCACACCCACAAACAGAGCCAGGGACTGAGACACAGAATGGACCCCACACCTACACACAGTGCCAGGGACTGAGAGACACAGAATGGATCCCACACCTACAAACAGAGCCAAAGACTGAGACACAGAATGGACCCCACACCTACACACAGTGCCAGGGACTGAGAGACACAGAATGGATCCCACACCTACAAACAGAGCCAAAGACTGAGACACAGAATGGACCCCACACCCACACGCAGTGCCAGGGACTGAGAGAGACAGAATGATACATACACTCGGGCACAGTGAATGACGGATTGAGATTGAATCACAATCACATATGGTAACACACTGACTGACTGGCAGATATAGGTTAAAATCCACACTCACATATCGAAAAGTGACTGGTGCAGAGTAAAATGGATATTCACATAACTTTTATTCTGTACCTCTCAGTTTTTGTTAATACATTCTGTAAACCAGCCGATACAGAATAAAATACACACTTGCATCCCAGAGTCAGACAGCTATAAAGTAAAACACACACTCACATACCAGAGACTGGAAGATATGACTAATATCCACACTCCTGTACAAGAAACTGGCAGGTACTGATTAAAATACACAATCACATCCTGGAAACTAACAATTGGAGAGTAACAACAACAGACAAATACCAGAAATTGACAGATAAAGATTAAAACCATACTCACATTCCAAAGACTGACAGATACAGAGTAAAGCCCACACTCACACCACAGAGAGTGACACATACAGTCTATGACACACTCACACATGAGAAAATGACAGCTACAGAATCAAACCCACATTCACATCCCAGAGAGTGACAGCTACAGAGCAAAATCAACAGCCACATAAAAGATACTGATCGATGCAGAGTCAAACACACGCTCACATCCCACAGCCTAACAGGTACAGATTAAAACAGACTCACACATCAGAAACTGACAGATACAGCACAAAAGCAGCACTATCACAGCAGAAACTGACGGGTACAGATTAAAACCCCTATTAATATACTAGAAACTGACAGGGACAAAATAAAACCCAACTCAGATTTGAGAAAATGAAAGTTACAGAGTACAACCCAGGCTCACATCGCAGATATTAACATACAGAGTAAAACTCTCACTTTCATCCCAGAGCCTGAATGATAGAGGAAAACCACACTTGCATACCAGAAACTGACAGATACAGAGTAAAACTCTCACTCTCACATCAGAGACTAACAGATACAGAGTAAAATCCACACTTGCATCACAGACAGACAGCTATAGAGTAAATTCTGCACTCCCATATCCGAGACTAAGCTATACAGAGTAAAACTTACACTTACATAAAAGACAATGAGAGATACCCGCTCTCAGATATCATAAACTGACAGATACAGGCTAAAGTCCACTCTCACATATCAGAAACTGCCAGGTACTGATTAAAGCCCACGTTAACATACGAGAAAATGACAGCTATAGAATAAAACCCCACTCACATACCAGAGTCTGAATGATAAAGTATAAAATCACACTCGCATAGCAGAGAAAGACAGCTATAGAATAAAACCCACTCACATACCAAAGACGTGACTGATACAGAGTAAAACGCACACTCACATCCCAGAGACTGAGAACTACATAGTTTTACCTACATTCCTATACCGGAAACAGACAGGTACAGAAAAAATTAACACTCACATCCCAGAAACTGGCAGGTACAGAGGAAAACCCATGTTACAAATTCAGAAAATAACAGGTACAGAATAAAACTCACATAACAGAAACTGACAAGTACAGAATAAATCCCCAATCACATACGAGAAACTGACAGGTACAGGATAATACCCACATTGACATACCAGAGACCGACAGGTACAGAGTAAAATCCACACTCACATCCCGGAGACAGGCAAAAACAGAGTGGAACTCGCAGTCACATTCCAGAAGCTGACATGGTGTATAATAAAACCCACTTTTGCCCACCAAAAACTGAAGAAAGAACAACAGAACAACACTCACGTAGCAGATACTGACAGCTGTAAGAGAATAAGAAATAGTTGGCGGTAAGGCCGCTCGAGCCTGCTCCACAATTCATTACATTCATGGCTGAACTTCATCCTGAACTCCTGCCTGATACCCATTTCCCTTGATTCCCTTTGTTCTCTGTCTTGAATATACTCAATGACTGAGTGTCTCAGACCTATGTGTATAGAATTCCAAAGATTCACATCCCTCTGAGTGAATACATTGCTCCTCATCTCAGTCCTAAGTGTCCGATCCCTTATCCTGAGACTATGACCCCTAGATCGAGACTATCCAGCAAAGGGAAACATCCTCACAGCATCTACTCTGCCAAGACTTCTAAGATTTTTTTTAGGTTTCAATGAGCTCAGCTCTCATTCTTCTAAACTCCAGAGTGTATAGGTGCATTTCACTCAATCTCTCTAACCCAGGATTCAATGTTGCACCCCCTCTAATATCCTTCCTTAGGCAATGAGACCAAAACTGTGCCCAGTAATCCAGGTGTGGTCTCACCAAAGCCCTACATAATTGCAGCCACATTTCTTTACCCTTATACTCCAAACCCCTTGTAATAAAGGCCAACATATCCTTTACCTTCCTAATTGCTTGCAGTAGCTGCAAGTTAACTATATGTGATTTGTGTACAATGATACTCAAATCCCCCTGAATAACTACATTTGCTAGTCTCTCCTCTTTTAAACATTCTGCTTTTTGATTCATATAAAATTTAACACACACTCACATCCCATAGTCTGAATTATACAGTGTAAAACACACACTCACATCCCATAGTCTGAATTATACAGTGTAAAACACACACTCACATCCCATAGTCTGAACTATACAGTGTAAAACACACACTCACATCCCATAGTCTGAACTATACAGTGTAAAACACACACTCACATCCCATAGTCTGAACTATACAGTGTAAAACCCACACTCACATCCCATAGTCTGAATTATACAGTGTAAAACACACACTCACATCCCATAGTCTGAACTATACAGTGTAAAACACACATTCACATCCCATAGTCTGAACTGCACAGTGTAAAACACACATTCACATCCCATAGTCTGAACTGCACAGTGTAAAACACACACTCACATCCCATAGTCTGAACTATACAGGGTGACAGATTGAGCAGAGACAGCAGCCTCTGAGCTTCCAGATCCACCTCCAAACTTCACACTCGAGCATTGAAATACTTGCCTGCTTCCCCCCCCCCTACCCCCGGCCACTCGTCTCCCCGCCCAGTGTTTAAACCGACGGGAAGGGCCCATGCGACCTCTCCTCCCCCAACTCTGCCAGTGGCTGCCATTTCCTCTGTGCTGGGCTGATAATCGTTGAACACATCAGGGAGCGGAGATATCCTGGGCCAGAGTAAGGGAGCAAACAGCAGCCACCTTACAGCAGCTCATCGCGTTGGGACTGTGTCCGCAAATGGGCTTTGTGTCAGGGAATCGGGGGCTGTTTGTAAGAGGCAGAATGGAGCAGGAAGTAGTTCGGGAACGTGGAGTGAGTGGGGGAAGGGAGCGGGGATATCCCGGGCTGTGTGTGTACAGTGTAAGGTAACAGAGAAAGTTAATCACCACACTCTTTCAAATCATTGCTGGTTTCTGTCACCAAACCAGTAGTGAATGTTCCTGATTCAGTCCCAATCTCACCGTGTCTGCCCTTCTTGGACATTGAACAGTGGAAACACAGCCTGACAGTGAGGATGTGAGGAGTGTCACAAAGTGCATCTATTGCAGGCACCAGACAGAGAGTAGACATTTCAAATTTGGTAATTTTGTTTCAGTGCGTTGAGTTCTCCAGAACCGTGTTGAAGGTGATCGAGAGATACATTGTCGCTCCCTCAGATACATCATGATCCGGGCTCTGTGACATTCTGTTGACTGCACAGGCACTTAACTCGGTTTCAATAAACTGAGAACAATTGTTGTACAGCCCAGGTACCTGTGGTTATAATCCAGAAAGTGATTCAGAATTTTACAGGTAGTCCTATGGGAGTGGAGGATATAAACCTCGATTGTATTAATCGGGTGATCCCATTCATGGACCAGTGCTGGGTTTGGGTTGTGTCTGGTTGCTGATAACTTTCTATAGAACCGTCCTACACACCTGGTGTGGAAAATCTGAGTGCCGCTGTACTGCAGTGAGGTCAGACAAGGACACTGTTTGTATCACAGTTTCCTCTCTCCAGATACTTTACTTTATTATAAACATATACATTCATTACAACTTTATTTTATATTTTCCCCATCAGTTGTCCATATCATAACTAATATTTTTCTGGTATTATTCTCAAAGCAAAATACTTCATTGAGCCAGTATAAATGATATTTCTTCCACCCAGAACACAAGAAAAAGTGCAGGCAGCTCCTTCTCGCATACAGTAAGTACATTATCACTCACAGAGCACAGAGACACAGAACTGACCTCAATCCTGTTATCACAGGCAGCAGAAGCTGTCAGTCCAACAGTGATCCGAAGTGGCTGAGTTACATTGTGAATCTTACAGCCACACAGAACGGTAGGATCAAATGCTGTTTCACTATTGAAACATATCACATTCATATACCAGATACTGAAATATACAGAATAAAACCCACACTTGCACACCAGAAACTGATGGGTATAGATTAAACCCCACACATAGACCAGAAACTGACAGCTATGGGATAAAACCAACACTCAAATACCAGGAACTGACAGGTACAGATTAATCCCCACTTTCACATATCAAAGACTGAAAGGTACATCTTAAAACCACTCTCTCATACCAGAAACAGACAGATACAGAATATCACCCACACTCACATACCAGAAACTAATAGGTACAGATTAAAGCCCACAATAATAGACCAGAAATTGATAGGTACAGATTAACCCCACACTCATATACCAGAAACTGATATGTACAGATTAAACCCACACTCACATACCAGAAACTGATGGGTACAGGTTAAACCCCACATTCGCATACCAGAGATTGAAATGTACAGAATAAAATACACACTCACATATAAACTGACAGTTACAGAAAAAATACACAGTCACATACCAGAGACTGACAGGTACAGATTAAAGACCACACTCACATACCAGAAACTGACAGGTACAGATTAACCCCACAGTCATATACCAGAACCGAGAGGTACAGAATAAACCCACACTCACATAGCAAGCTGACAGGTGCAGATTAACCCACACTAACATACCAGAGACAAATGGATACAGAATAAACACCACACTCAAATACTAGGGAGTGACAGGTACAGATTAAAACCCACAATCACATAACCGAAACTGAGGGGTAGAGAGTAACCCCAACAATCATATACCAGTAACTGACAGGTGCAGATTAAATGCCACATTCATATACCAGAGATAGACAGGTACAGAATAAAATACACACTCTCATACTATAATCTGACACCATCAGTTCCGGTGAGATCCAGACCGCCATGCGCCTGCTGCTGCCTGGGGAGCTGGCCAAACACGCCGTGTTGGAAGGGACAAAGGCGGTAACCAAGTACACCAGCTCCCAGTAAAACTCCACGCTGTCCTGAGAACAAACCAGAAACACAACGGCTCTTTTAAGAGCAACCCACGACCTCTCTGAAAGACCTAAAGCGCATCACCCTTTAGACTCAATTTACTGTAATTATTTCCTGAACAAGTGTGTTTGGGAACCTTTGCAGTTCCAGCTGTGGAGTTAGTTTTGAATTAACATAAGCAGCTTCACTGTCTGGTTCGACGTTAGGACCGCTGTTGAATTTCCCGCCATTCAAGCTACAAACACGATTCCTTGTCGCTCGTTCCCATTTACAGCGCCTGCCGAGGAATTAAGAGCTTGTTTAGGGAATGAGGCTCAGATTTCAGTCACCTCATTCTCTCGCAAGCCCTTTACAAGTTTATTTTTCAATTCCTGTTACGGTCAATCCGTTTATTAACCCGGGACTCCCTGCAGTGTAAAAACCCAGAATGGGAGTTCGTACAGAGACCAGAATGGGAGCAGTGTGAACACTCTATCCCTCTTCCCTTTTCACATAAGGGCTCCCAGTTCTGGTCTCACTCCCGCCTGTGCGGAAGATCAATCCATGATTTGTGATTCCCAACTTTTACACAGTTTGAGCTGGAATGTGTCCTGTTACAGAATCAGTGAGGATTGATTGCCGTCCGTTACAGACAGATTGACAGTGAACGCGAATTTAATTTTGATTGTAACAGCCTGGAATTAGTAAGGGAAATATGGAATTAAATAAAAGGAAGTAAAATCTGTTTGTAAACCTTTGGCTAATGGTGCATTTATTAACATAATCCGCACTTTAAAAAATTATTGGCGGTGTTTTTGAAATTAAAAATCGTTCGAGGTGTGACTGTTGAGGACAGGAATTTCCGCCCTCGTTTCATTGGTGGTCTCAACAGACAATGGGTAAGGCGAGAGATTAATATTCAACGGCGATTTCAGTAAAGAATCATCATGACTGGAGGAGGCAAAGGACTGGGTAAAGGCAGAGCCAAACGGCACCATAAAGTGCTCCGTAATAACATCCAGGGCATCACCAAACCAGCCATCCGCCGCCTGTCTCGCCGTGGCCGTGTCAAGCGGATCTCGAGCCTGATCTACGAGGAGACCCGCGGGGTGCTGAAGGTTTTCCTGGAGAATGTGATCAGGGATGCGGTCACCTACACTGAACACGCCAAGCGCAAGACGGTCACTGCCATGGATGTGGTGTACGCTCTGAAACAGCAGAGCTGCACTCTCTATGGATTCGGCGGCTGAATAACGTGACCCTTTCCCCCTAACACAACACAAAGGCTCTTCTCAGAGCCACCCACCTCCTCACAGAGAGAGCAGTGACCTGGGGAACGGGGGCGAGATAGTTGATTTACATTTTGTTCTGTATAGATATGTTTTTTGCCAAGATCTATATTGTGGTGTTAGGTGTTTTAAATCAGCATATACACGATGGACAGAATGTCCTTTTAGTCTTCAAATCATAGACATTTACGGGGCATTCCAGATGAAGGTAATACTGAAAAAACTAATGTAGTTAGAACATAAGAACATAAGAACATAAGAAATAGGAGCAAATGTAGGCCATACGGCCCCTCGAGCCTGCTCCGCCATTTAATACGATCATGGACTCTGGTCTACTTCCCTGCCCCATATTCCCTTATTCCCTTATCATTAAGAAACTGTCTGTTTCTGTCTTAAATTTATTCAATGTCCCAGCTCTCTGAGGCAGCGAATTCCACAGATTCACAATCCTCGGAGAAGAAATTTCTCCTCATCTCAGTTTTAAATGGGCGACCTCTTATTCTAAGATTAAGCCCTCTAGTTCTAGTTTCCTCTAGCAGTGGAAACATCCTCTCTGCATCCACCTTGTTAAGCCCCCTCATAATCTTATATGTTTCGATAAGATCACCTCTCATTCTTCTGAATTCCAATGAGTAGAGGCCCAACCTACTCAACCTTTCCTCAAGTCAACCCCCTCATTCCGGAATCAACCTTGTGAAACTTCTCTGAACTGCCTCCAAAGCAAGTATATCCTTTTGTAAATATGGAAACCAAAACTGCATGCAGTATTCCAGGTGTGGCCTCACCAATACCCTGTACAACTGTAGCAAGACTTCCCTGCTTTTATACTCCATCCCCTTTGCAATAAAGGCCAGATTCCATTGGCCTTCCTGATCACTTGCTGTACCTGCATACTAACCTTTTGTGTTTCATGCACAAGTACCCCCAGGTCCCGCTGCATTGCAGCACTTTGAAATCTTTCACCATTGAAATAATAACTTGCACTTTGGCAGAAAAAAATCAAAGAGCATGACCTCACACTTTCCAATATTATACTCCATCTGCTAAATCCTTGCTCACTCACTTAGCCTGTCTATGTCCTTTTGCAGAATTTTTGTGTCCTCCTCACCCATTGCTTTTTCTCCCATCTTTGTATCGTCAGCAAACTTGGCTGCGTTACACTCGGTCCCTTCTTCCAAGTCATTAATATAGATCATAAATAGTTGGAGTCCTAGCACTGATCCCTGTGGCATCCCATTGGTACTGATTGCCAACCCGGGAATGAACCATTTATCCCCACTCTCTGGTTTCTGTTTGTTAGCCAATCCTCTATCCATGCTAATATATTACCCCCAACCCCGTGAACTTTTATCTTGTGCAGTCAGTAACCTTTTATGTGGCACCTTGTCAAATGCGTTCTGGAAGTCCAAATACACCACATCCACTGCTTCCCCATTATCCACCCTGTTCGTGACATCCTCAAAAGAATTCCAGCAAATTTGTCAAACATGACTTCCCCTTCATAAATCCGTACTGTTACATCTATGTTACAGCAGTGACAGATAAGAAAGGTGTTGAATTAAACGATGGGAGGAAGGCAGCATCAGGGCGGAAGGACAGTGAGGGTCCCTTGCCCTCATAGAAGGACTCCCAAGTCCTATACAGAAGTGACCCTCAGGCAATCTCGGTTACAAGCCGGTCAATGTCTCGAACATGTAGAAATGTAGATCGACAAACACAGCTGTTCAGATTATTGAATGTATATATAGAAAAAAACGTGAATGAACCTTCCTCATAAGTCCGGCCGTCATTAACCATTTTTGCCTGAGAGCAGAATAGAAACATAAAGAACGGAGTATAAATCGGGAGTATAAATTGATGACCTAATTTAAGAATTTGAGATTGTGGCGAGCAATAAATCTGATTGGTATCTTTAAACATCCAATCAGAGAGATACAGAACAATGGAAATTGACAACGCAGCCAATGAACCAATCACAGTCATTGCCTTCACCCATCCCTCATTAGCATAGGGCTGTGGGCGGAGTGTGGGGCTGCCTATATAATGCGAGCCCAGAGCAAGATTTTCTTCATATCCGTGCCTGACTGAACAAGACGATGCCTAGGGTGGCTTGACCCATCCACCTCCATGGAGGTGTGTGGGGGACCTGACCCATCCACCTCCATGGCACGAACCTGGTATTGCAGTACTTCCAGGAACGGTGCAGTGGCTCTAGGCCTTTTGGCTAAGAGCATTGGCGCAGAGTGATCCTTGAATGGGCCCAAGGTGACCTCTGGCGTTTGTGATTTGACAAAGAATTGGAACGATTGGCTACGAATTTAAAAAAAAAACCAATTTCGAAAAAGGGTGCCAAGAAAGTCATCAAGAAAACACCACCAAAGGGCGGCAAGAAGCGCCGAAAGTCGAGGAAGGAGAGTTACTCCATCTACATCTACAAAGTAATGAAGCAGGTTCACCCCGACACCGGCATCTCCTCCAAGGCCATGGGCATCATGAACTCGTTTGTGAACGATATTTTCGAGCGCATTGCGGGTGAGGCTTCCCTCCTAGCCCATTACAACAAGCGCCGCACCATCAGTTCCAGGGAGATCCAGACCGCCGTGCGCCTGCTGCTGCCCGGGGAGCTGGCCAAGCACGCCGTGTCGGAAGGGACAAAGGCGGTGACCAAGTACACCAGCTCCAAGTAAAACTTCACGTTGTCCTGACAGAACAAACCCCAAACACAACGGCTCTTTTAAGAGCCACCCACAACATCATTGAAAGAGCTGCACAAACACATCAGCCTTTAGACTGAATTTACTGTAATTATTTCCCGAACAAGTGTGTGTGAGAACCTTTGTAGTTCCAGCTGTAGATTTAGTTTTGAATTCTCATAAGTAGCTTCACTGACCGGCTTGACCTTGGCGTCACTGGAATTTCCTGCAGTGAGTAAACTACAAACACGGTCCCTGATCTCTTTCCCTTTGTTCTCAGACCCGTTCATTCACAGCGCCTGCTGACGAATTTATTTTGGGGGGCGGGGAAACTCCGATTTCAGTCACACTCTCACTCAAGCCCTTTTCACGTGTTTTTTTATTCCGTTGCGCTCAATCCGTTTATTAACCCGAGACTCCCCGCAGTGTAACAACCCAGAATGGGAGTTCTTAGAGACTGGAACAGGGGCAGTTTGAACTCTGTCCCTCTTCTCTTTTTTTACAGAAGGACTCTCCGTACTGGTCTCACTCCCAAAGCAGCTCCTGTGAAAACAAGTTCACTTTTACAAAGATGGAGCTGGAATGTGTCCCGTTACAGAATCAGTGGGGACTGAGTCCCGCCCGTTACAGACAGTTTGAAACTGAAGCCGAATTTAATCCTGATTGTAACAGGTTGGAATTTGCAAGGGGAACATGGAATAAGACAAGAGGAAACAAAAAGTGTTTTGAAGTATTTGGCTAATGGTGAAGTTACTAACATAATCCGCAATTTTAACAATTATTGGCGGGATTTTTGAATTTAAAAAATCGTTAGGTTCTGGCTGTTGAGAACCAGTAATTTCCGCCCTCCTTTCATTGCTGGACTAAGCAGGCTGTGATTGGTCATCGGAAACAGCCAATGAAATCCACGACAGAGTGACCAATCACAAGTTTGCTCCCTGCGTCCATCCAGAAGGTATAAGAAGGGCAGACTGCTCCTGGGCACGGCCAAGGGTGCCATCAGCCGGTCCAGGCAGCGGGCGGTCGAGGGGGTCGTTCAACCTGACTGCCTGCCTCTCTTCCGCTCTTACATCCGGTCCAGGGTGTCCTTGGAGATGGAGCACGCGGTGTCCACCGGTACGCTCGCGGCCTTCCGCGAGAGGTGGGCACCGGAGGGACTGGAGTGCATCATCACGCCCGGCAACCAAATTTTAATTTGATTTTACGTTTTTTAAGTTTAATTTGTCTTAATTGCCGGTGCTTTTAGTGTCCCCCTTCCCTTTTATAGGGGGCACTGGGGAAAATTGTGATTTTAGTGCCCAAAAAAAAAAAAAGAAAAACACAAAAAAAAAGGGGGGGGGGGGAAAAAAGGGCCTTGTAAATGTCTGGAGTGTCACCCAGGTCTGGTGGCACCGTTTAATGTTTTTATGTTTTGCAGGTAAACTCAAAAGAGTTAAGAAGGGCAGATGTGGGAGGAGTTTCTCATTCCTTGTCTGAACCTGCGGATTGTGGAAATGTCTGGAAGAGTAAAAACTAGCGGTAAAGCTCGGGCCAAGGCCAAGTATCGCTCCTCCCGGGCCGGACTGCAGTTCCCTTCGGGCCGTGTTCACAGGCTCCTGCGAAAGGGGAACTACGCTCAGCGTGTGGGTGCCGGAGCCCCGGTCTACATGGCTGCTGTGCTCGAGTATCTGACCGCTGAAATCCTGGAGCTAGCCGGCAACGCGGCCCGCGACAACAAGAAGACCCGCATCATCCCTAGACACCTGCAGCTGGCCATCCGCAACGACGAGGAGCTCAACAAGCTGCTGGGAAAGGTGACCATCGCTCAGGGCGGGGTGTTGCCTAATATCCAGGCTGTGCTGCTGCCCAAGAAAACCACCACTTCGTCCAAGACCAAGTAAAGCGGACAAGATTTAAACTAATAACCCAAAGGCTCTTTTCAGAGCCACTCACAGTATCTGTGAAAGGGCTGCTTACTGTATTAATGGAGACCTTGTGTTCAGGTACCAATAAATTGGTCTATTTCAGACCTGTGTGCGGGAGTTTTCAGTTCCTGGTATCTGCATTACGGTTCTCTGCTCACGCAAACTGTTCTAGTTAGCAGCTAATAATTAAACTACAGTTGTCAGAGATTCAAAACTTGTATAAATACCGCAACCGGTTCCCTAAATATTATTTAATCTATCAATGAAAGCTGTATGAAGAAATTCGGCGGTTATTAAAATGGCCTAGTTTAATTCTGGTCTGGTTTGAGAGTTTGAATGCTGGTTCTGTTCCCAGGATCTCCGGCCGTTCCGGGCTGTGTATTTCTCTCCTAAGCCGGTCAGTTTAGGCCTACACTGAGCAGCCAAGCGCAAGACGGTCACTGCCATGGATGTGGTGTGCACTCTGAAACGGCAGGGCCGCACTTTCTATGGATTCAACGCGACCCTCTCCCCCAAGCACAAAGCAAAGGCTCGTCTAAGTGCCACCCACCGCCTCACGGGGGGAGGGGAGGGGATGCAGGGAGGTTGATATAGTTCATTTACATTTTGTTCGGTATAGATAGATATTTTTCGCCAAGGTCTATATGTTTTAAATCAGCAAAAGTACGATGGACGGAATATCCTTTTAGTTTCAGAATTATAGATATTTATCATAGAAGCTTACAACACGGAATGAGGCCACTTCGGCCCATCGTGTCCGTGCCGGCCAACAAAAGGCTATCCAGCCGAATCCCACTTTCCAGCTCTAGGTCCGTAACCCTGCAGGTTACGGCACTTCAAGTGCACGTCCAAGTAGTTTTAAATGTGGTGAGGGTTTCTGCCTCTACCACCCTTTCAGGCAGTGAGTTCCAGAGCGCAGCCACCCTCTGCGTGAAGATATTTCCCCTCTAAATCCTCTACCAATTACTTGAAATTTATGCCTCCTGTGCTAAGGGAAATAGGCCCTTTACGGCACAGAAGGTACGGAATATTCCAGGTGAAGGTAACACTGAAACAACTAATGTAGTTACAGCAGTGAAAGATAAGAAAGGTGTTGAATTAAACGGTGGGAGGAAGGCAGCATCAGGGCGGAAGGACAGTGAGGGTCTTTTGCCCTCATAGAAGGACTCCCAAGTCCTGACCAGAAGTGACCCTCAGGCAATCTCGGTTACAAACCGGCCAATGTCTGTCGAACATGTGGACATCTAGATCGATAAAGAACAGAATATGGCTCGGGAGGGGATGTAACTGATGACCTAATTGAAGAATTTGAGATTGTGGCGAGCAGTAAATCTGATTGGATGTTTAAAGAGACCAATCAGAGAATTACAGAACAATAGAAATTGACAACGCAGCCAATGAACCAATCACAATTGTTGCCTTCACCCATCCCTCATTAGCATAGGGCTGTGGGCGGAGTGTGGGGCTGCCTATATAATGCGAGCTCTGAGCTAAGTTTATGTCATGTCTGGGTTGGATTGAACAAGACGATGCCTGAAGAGAAGAAATCAGTTACTGCCAAGAAAGGCGCCAAGAAAGTGATCAAGAAAACACCACCGAAGGGCGGTAAGAAGCGCAGGAAGTCGAGGAAGGAGAGTTACTCCATCTACATCTACAAAGTGATGAAGCAGGTTCACCCCGACACCGGCATCTCCTCCAAGGCCATGGGCATCATGAACTCGTTTGTGAACGATATTTTTGAGCGCATCGCTGGTGAGGCTTCCCGCCTGGCCCATTACAACAAGCGATCCACCATCAGCTCCCGGGAGATCCAGACCGCCGTGCGTCTGCTGCTGCCCGGGGAGCTGGCCAAGCACGCCGTGTCGGAAGGGACAAAGGCGGTGACCAAGTACACCAGCTCCAAGTAAAACTCCACTCTGTCCTGATACAACAAGCCAGAAACACAACGGCTCTTTTAAGAGCCACCCACAACGTCTCTGAAAGAGCTGCACAAACACGTCACCCTTTAAACTCAATTTACTGTAGTTATTTCCCGAGCAAGTGTTTGACAACATTTAAAGTTCCAGCTGTAGATTTAGATTTGAATTCTCAGATAAGCGGTTTTACTGTCCGGTTCAACCTTAGCTTCTCTGATGAATTTCCCTCCCAGTAAACTGCACACACTGTCCCTGGCCGCCTGCCAATGAATTATGATTTTGTTTTAGGAGGTGATACTCAGACTTTAGTCACCTCATTCTTTCTCAAGCCCTTTACAATATAAAAAAAATTCTAGTTCGGGTCAACCCGCTTATTAATCTGAGATTCCGAGTGCAACGGCCCAGACTGGGAGTTCTTACAGAGACCAGAACAGGGAGTTTGAACCCTGTGTCCCTCTTCTCTTTTCACAGAAGAACTCCCAGTCCTGGTCTCACTCCCGCCTGTGCGGAGGATCGATCCATGATCTGTGATTCCCAAATTGTACAAAGATTGATCTGGAATGTGTCCCGTTACAGAACGTATGAAACTGAACCCGAATTTAATCCTGATTGTAACATCCTGGAATTTTGAAGGTAATACGGAATACGGCAAAAGGAAATAAAAAGTGTTTGGAAATCTTTGGCTAATGGTGAATTTATTAACATAATCCGCATTGTAAAAATTATTGGCGGGGTTTTTGAAATTGAAGATTCGTTGGCAGTCGAACAGTAATTTTCGCCCTCTTTTCATTGGCGGGCTAAACAGACGGTGATTGGTCAGCGGAAAAGACCAATGAAATCCACCTCAGAGCGACCAATCACAAGTTCGCACCCTACATCCCTCCAGAAGCTATAAGAAGGGCAGATGTGGGAGGAGTTTCTCACTCTGTCTGAACTTGTGAATCGTGGAAATGTCTGGAAGAGGAAAAACCGGCGGTAAAGCTCGCGCCAAGGCCAAGTCTCGTTCCTCCCGGGCCGGACTGCAGTTCCCTGTGGGCCGTGTTCACAGGCTCCTGCGAAAGGGGAACTACGCTCAGCGTGTGGGTGCCGGAGCCCCGGTATACATGGCTGCTGTGCTCGAGTATCTGACCGCTGAAATCCTGGAGCTAGCCGGCAACGCGGCCCGCGACAACAAGAAGACCCGCATCATCCCCAGACACCTGCAGCTGGCCATCCGCAACGACGAGGAACTCAACAAGCTGCTGGGAAAGGTGACCATCGCTCAGGGCGGGGTGCTGCCGAATATCCAGGCTGTGCTGCTGCCCAATAAAACCACCACTTCGTCCAAGACCAAGTAAAGCGGACAAGATTTAATCTAATAACCCAAAGGCTCTTTTCAGAGCCACACACAGTATCTGTGAAAGGGCTGCTGTGAAATGGAGTCAGAGCCCTTTAATTCATGTACCGATAGATTGGCCTGTTTTAGACCTGTAAACATAGAAAATAGGTACAGGAGTAGGCCATTCGGCCCTTCGAGCCTGCACCACCATTCAATAAGATCATAGCTGATTATTCCCTCAGTACCCCTTTTCTGCTTTCTCTCAATATCCCTTTAGCCATAAGGGCCAGATCTAACTCCCTCTTGAATATATCTAACGAACTGGCATTAACAACTCTGCGGTAGGGAATTCCACAGATTAACAACTCAGTGAATAAGCTTCTCATCTCAGTCCTAAATGACTTACCCCTTATCCGTACGCGGGAGTTTTCAGTTCCCGTTCTCTGCATTACGGTTCTCTGCTCACACATACACTCTTCCCGTTAACAGCGAATAATTGAACTACAGTTGTCACTCAACAATTGTATAAATACCGCCACCGGTTCTTTAAATATTCTTTAATCTGTCTGAAAACGAGAGTCGGCGATGATGAATTATTGTAGTAATAAAAGGGCCTAGTTTAATTCTGGTCTGGTTTGAGATAGTTTGAATGCTGATTTTGTTCTCGGGAGCTCTGGCCGTTCCCGGGCTGTGTATTTCTCTGCTAACCCAGTCAGTTTCGACCGCACTGCATCAGCGAGCGATGTACACACACAGGACCCGGGTCCATTGCAGTGCTTCCCAGATCTACCTGCCCCCATTCTCCGGCAACACCGAATGGGGAAATCTGTGCTTTGCCCCGGGGAACTTGGGGTCAGAGCGACGCAAAGCCGATGTCAGTTTCTGAAAATATTAAGGGGCTCATCAGTTAATCGTCAATAACTCCCATGTGAACCGAGCTGGTATATAAATACACGATCACTAAACAGTCCGACACCCTCTGCCCGTCCCTACAGTGGGTTAATGAACAACAGGAAGCTTTGGTTACAAGAGATCGCAGCTCTTTCCTTTGCTGATTTGGTGGCTCTGAAAAGAGCCGTTGTTGCACTTGGTGCTGAAGCTTCGAGCCGGGGGAGGAGGAGTCTAGGCGCGCTCCCCGCGGATGCGGCGGGCCAACTGGATGTCTTTGGGCATGATGGTGACTCGCTTGGCGTGGATGGCGCACAGGTTGGTGTCCTCAAAGAGCCCCACCAGGTAAGCCTCGCTGGCCTCCTGCAGGGCCATGACGGCCGAGCTCTGGAAGCGCAGGTCAGTCTTGAAGTCTTGAGCGATCTCCCGCACCAGGCGCTGGAAGGGCAGTTTGCGGATCAGCAGCTCGGTGGATTTCTGGTAGCGGCGGATCTCCCTCAGAGCCACGGTGCCGGGTCTGTAGCGATGAGGCTTCTTCACTCCACCCGTGGCCGGAGCGCTCTTCCGGGCCGCTTTGGTCGCCAGCTGTTTGCGAGGAGCTTTCCCTCCGGTGGATTTGCGCGCTGTCTGCTTGGTCCTGGCCATTTTCTGAACGGATCTCAACACAATCTGGGACACAGGGACTGTTAATGCGGGGACTCCTCTGGGGCCTCCTTTTAAAGTGTGTGAAGGTCCGCCCCGGGGCTGTGATTGGCTGCAGCCCGACCGCCAATCAAGTTTGAACCAAGCACCGAGAGTGAAAATGAAGGGCGGGGAATACTGGGCTCTGATTGGCTGAACTGAAACTGACAGTTGGTCAATTTCAAAAAGCCCGCCGATTTCAGAATATCAAACAGAGATTAAATAAAATTTAATTTCCCGCCAGCAATTTAAGAATCCCGCTCTTTATAACGGCGATTGTGCCCCATTATAAGTCACCAATCCCATTCTGTCACATTCCGGTTTGAATTCTATTCCATTCCCTGATCCGTCTGTACCGGGCGGGAATAAATCCCCGGTCACTGCTTCCTGTAAACATAAAGTCCCGCATCGATCCCGCCAGTGCCGTCCCATTTAACCGATTCTCACACAGAAACCTCACATGACAGGAATTATCTGTGAGGGGAGACTGTAATGTCTGGGACTGTGTATCCTGCCCGGTAATTGTGACTGTCTGCCGGAGTTTTTGATCTCTCATATTTACAATAGTTGTAAAATATTTAATAATTCCCATATTCCTACAGCGACTACACTCCAAAAGTACTTCATTCGTCTTGTTTATTGGATGTGTTCGGGAGGGAATTGGATGTGGTCCTTGCGGTTGAGGGGGGGCGGGGGTCGGGAAGTGGAGGTGCTGGAGTGGGTGATCAGCTGTGATCTTGTTGAATGGCGGTGCAGGCTCGAAGGGCCGAATGGCCTATTCTACTCCTGCACCTATTTTCTGTTTCTATGTCTTGAGACGTTCGGTGGTCGTGAAAGGCGCTATATAAATCCAAACCTTTCTTTCCATTAAACAGCCGAAACCATTTCCCAACCCAACTGTCCGCGCTCCGATCCCCAGGTCGCTGCTCTCTCTGTGAACCGGTGGGTGGCTCTTAGAAGAGCCTTTGTGTTGTGTTTGGGGGAAAAGGGTCGAGTTATTCAGCCGCCGAATCCATAGAGAGTGCGGCCCTGCCTTTTCAGAGCGTACACCACATCCATGGCAGTGACCGTCTTGCGCTTGGCGTGCTCAGTGTAGGTGACTGCATCCCTGATCACATTCTCCAGGAAAACCTTCAGCACCCCGCGGGTCTCCTCGTAGATCAGGCCCGAGATCCGCTTGACACCGCCACGGCGAGCCAGGCGGCGGATGGCTGGTTTGGTGATGCCCTGGATGTTATCACGGAGCACTTTACGGTGGCGCTTGGCTCCGCCTTTACCCAGTCCTTTGCCTCCTTTCCCGCGACCAGACATGATAATGACTCTTCAGTTAAACTGCCGCTGAATGAGAAGTGAACTGCTGCCGGCTCCTTTTTATAGAGACGGAGCCGACCTGACTGAGAAAGCGCAGAGTGAGAGAGGCGGGAAGGGGAGGAGACAGAGTTAAGATTGACAGACAGAGCAGTGAGCGGCCTCTGATCTTCCAGCTCCGCCTCCAGCTTTCTGCAGCCGCCAATTTCAAACCGTTTTCCGACAATAGAACCGAAACAGACTCGGAATTTATATTCAAAGCTTCCAGGAACCTGAAGCTTTTAAATAAAGTCCCGTTACAATTAACAATCGCGAATATTCCCGCCGACATACAGCCTCTTCCCTGTCAATCTCAGACCTTGTTCCATCTCCCCACACTCCCTCTCACAGACGGGTTCAGCAGTTTACAAACACCGATTCCAGTTGATTTGGAGAATGTGGTGTTTGGGGTTTGAGTTGTGAGGCGGGGTATCTCCGCCAGTATCATCGTCTCACAGACTCTCCCCCTGAAAATGACAATGACCAGGAACTGAGACTGGAGCTGAACACATCCCCAGTTACAGTGAGGTCCGGGCCCTGCACGTGTACTCATCTCCTTTCTGTCTTTTGCTTTTGTCTCCTTTTTGTTTCCCTCTGTCTCCCTGCATTGGTTCCCATCCCCCTGCCATATTAGTTGAACTCCTCCCCAACAGCACTAGCAAACACTCCCCCTAGGACATTGGTTCCGGTCCTGCCCAGGTGCAGACCGTCCGGTTTGTACTGGTCCCACCTCCCCCAGAACCGGTTTCAATGCCCCAGGAATTTGAATCCCTCCCTGCTGCACCACTGCTGAAGCCACGTATTCATCTGAGCTATCCTGTGATTCCTACTCTGACTAGCACGTGGCACTGGTAGCAATCCCGAGATTACTATTTTTGAGGTCCTACTTTTTAATTTAGCTCCTAGCTCCTTAAATTAGTTTTGTAGGACCTCATCCCTTTTTTTTTACCTATGTCGTTGGTACTAATGTGCACCACGACAACTGGCTGTTCTCCCTCCCTTTTTAGAATGTCCTGCATCCGCTCCGAGACATCCTTGACCCTTGCACCAGGGAGGCAACATACCATCCTGGAGTCTCGGTTGCGGCCGCAGAAACGTCTATCTATTCCCCTTACAATTGAATCCCCTATCACTATCGCTCTCCCACTCTTTTTCCTGCCCTCCTGTGCAACAGAGCCAGCCGCAGTGCGATGAACTTGGCTGCTGCTGCCCTCCCCTGATGAGTCATCCCTCTCAACAGTACTCAAAGCAGTGTATCTGTTTTGCAGGGGGTGACCACAGGGGACCCCTGCACTATCTTCCTTGCACTGCTCTTCCTGCTGGTCTTCCATTCCCTATATGACTGTGGACCCTTCACCTGTGGTACGACCAACTCGCTACACATGCTATTCACGTCATTCTCAGCATCGTGGATGCTCCAGAGTGAATCCACCCTTAGCTCCAACTCCACAATGCGGTCCGTCAGGAGCTGGAGGCGGATACACTTCCCGCACACGTAGTCTTCAGGGACACTGGAGTCATCCCTGAGTTCCCACATGGTACAGGAGGAGCATAAAATGTGACCGAGCTGTCCTGCCATGACTTAACCCTTAGATAGGCAACAACAATGGTAAAGTTTACTCACTGTTATAGAAGAGAAAAAAGAAAAACGAAAAACTACTCCCAATCACCAGCCAATCACTTACCCCCTTGGCTGTGATGTCACCTTTCTGTTTCCTTCTACTTCTTTTTTGCCTTCTCCCTGTAGCTGCACCGGCACGCCTCTCCACGCACCTCTCGCGGACTCTGGGCCCCGGACTCCCTGCTGTGCCTTTTATAGGCCTCTCACCAAAGTCCCGACTGCCTCTCCATGCACCTCTCGCCGACGCTGGGCCCCGGACTCCCTGCTGTGCCTTTTATAGGCCTCATCAACGAACTCCCGACGCCTCTCCATGCACCTCTCGCCGACGCTGGGCCCCAGACTCCCTGCTGTGCCTTTTATAGGCCTCACCAATGAACTCCCGATGCCTCTCCACATCCCTCTCGCCGACTCTGGGCCCCGGACTCCCTGCTGTGCCTTTTATAGGCCTCTCACCGAAGTCCCGACTGTCTCTCCACGCACCTCTTGCCGACGCCATCAGGGCCATATCTAACTCCCTTTTGAATATATCTAACGAACTGGCCTCAACAACTTTCTGTGGTTGAAAATTCCACAGGTTAACAATACTCTGAGTGAAGAAGTTTCTCCTCATCTCGGTCCTAAATGGCTTACCCCTTATCCTTAGACTGTGACCTCTGGTTCTGGACATCCCCAACATCGGGAACATTCTTCCTGCATCTAACCTGTCCAATCCCGTCATAATTTTATATGTTTCTATGAGATTCCCTCTCATTCTTCTAAATTCCAGAGAATATAAGTCTATTCTATCCAGTCTTTCTTCATATGTCAGTCCTGCCATCCCGGGAATCAGTCTGGTGAACCTTTGCTGCACTCTCTCAATAGCAAGAATATCCTTCCTCAGATTAGAAGACCAAAACTGTACACAACATTCAAGGTGTGACCTCACCAAGGCCCTGTGCAACTGCAGTAAGACCTCCCTGCTCCTATAGTGTTGTACTCATAAGTGTTTCCACATCACGCGAAATAACAGAATCCCGCCTTCACAGACAGTACAAGAGAAAGGGGAAAGCGACAGAGAGAGAAAGAGTGGGCTGAGAGAGAGAGACAGGGGAGTGCGAGGCAGGACGGTGAGACACAGAAACGTGCACAGTATCAGTTCTAGACTGACCTGTGAGGTCCGGTTTTATCCTGAAAGATCCCATTGGAGGGACAGAAGATGCAGTCCCCTCTCTCACTGATATTGTACCACAGACAGACACATTATTAGTCCCACACTGCGGGACAGTGTCAGAGAGTGAGAGAAACAAGGTCCCACATTTAACCCTCGCTTGCCTGTTGTACTCTCTGTAATCTTGCAGCTCAGGGCCGTTCGGTATTACTCTCAGTGACCGAATGTTTCACTCTGATTAAATTAAACTGGGACAGTTTCTGTCAGATATTAACTCCTGCACAGTCCCAGCAAACACTCCTACTCTGCCGTCCCTCCGATGTTTCTGCAGGATTGCTTTGTGAAGACGGGCTCACGAAGAGAAAAACACCCTGCACGGAATGATCACAAATTGAGCATCTCAAAGGGGCAAGGCCCCCAGCTTTAAACATTCCCTGGCCTTGCCCCCCAGGCCCAGTTCCTTAGCTCAGATTCTGATAAAAGTAAATCGAGAAAAGTGCACTTTGCTTTTTGAAGGCTGAATTATTGCAGAGCTGCGCATGCGCGATTAAGCCCCGAACCAGTGAGCAGAAGAGCGCATGCGCCTTCCCCTCCCCCAGCCCAGCCTGTGCGCGCCATTCACTCAGTGACCAAAAAAATAATTTAAAAAAAAAAGGGGCCTTGAAAATGTCTGCTGTGTCACCCAGGTCGGGTGGCATGGTCTTAATGTTTTATGTTTTGCAGGTAAACTCAAAAGAGTTTCACTCAGTGAGCGGAAGAAGATGGTTTAAACAGCCGGGAATGGAGATACCGCGGTCTCGGGGTAAGGCAGCGAGCAGCAGCCTCCTTACAGCAGCACATCGCTTTGGGAGCGTGTCCGTAGATGGGCTCCGAGATCGGCACTGAGTCCGGGGGAAGTTCAGGGGGAGTCGGGGTCTGTGTGTAACAGGTGGAGTGGAGCAAGAACTGGTCTCAGTGCGTGGAGTGAGTGGGGGAAGGGAGAGGCCATTCTCGGGCTGTGTGTGGACAGCGTGTGTCCCGGGTAAGGGAGACAGAATGGGAAGGATCTGCTGTTGACAATCATTGCTGCTTTCTCCCTGCAAACCAGTAGTGAACGTTCCTGCTTTAGTTCCAGTCTCACCGTGTTTGTTGTCATTGGACAACGAGCGGTGGAAGCAGAGCCGGACACTGAGGATTTATACAAGGAGCATCTATTGCAGGCACCGGGTGAGAAATGTGAAGGACACGTTTTAAACAGCGGCTCTTTGTTTCTGGTTGAACGGTTAGTGCCCTGGGAGAGGAGAGCAGCAATCTGAGCTGTGTAAAAGTTCGTGCTCCATCGGGTAGTCCCATTCCTGAAGCAGGGGTTGGGTTGTGTCTGGATGTCAGTAAATTGCTGTAAATCTGCCCAACACACTTGGTGTGCAGAAGCTCAGTACTGCAGTACTGCAGTGGAGTCAGACTCTTGACACTGTTTGTATCGCTGGCTTCCCTTTGTGAATGTTCATAATGAATATTAATTGAACGATTACATTCATCACTTTAGTCTTTTCTACCTCTCCTGTTCTTGAATGATCAGAGGTACCTTATTCTCCTACAGGCAAGGAATTGAAGGAACCAGAACAAATGTGAAGTTTCCTCCACCTGAGACATAAGGAACAGTGCAACCAGCTCCTTCTCACACACAGTAGGTACGGTACCTATCACACTGTGCGGGTACACAGACAGGTTATCCAAATTAAACATGTATGTGGTGCTGAATGGCCGCCTCCTATTCCTGTGTAACAGGCCCGAGGGGGCTGATAACCGTCTCCTGTTCCTAATTTAACAGACTGGAGATACTGAGTGGCCTTCTCGTGTTCCTAATGTTATAAACACGAGGGGCTTATTGGCCTGCTCCTGTTCATATGTACCACCTCTAGGGGCAGAATGATCTCCTCCTGTACCTATGTATCAGGCTAGAATGGGATGAATGGCCTCCTTTAGTTCTGATGTAACAGGTTCCAGGGGCTGAATAGCCTCCTCCAGTTCCTATGTAACAAGCTTGAGGGGCTGAATGGCCTCCTCCTGTTCCCATGAAACAATCCCATGGGGATGATTGCCTTTGTCCTATTCCTAATGTAACAGACCCAAGGGGCAGAATTGCATCATCCTATTGCTTTTTAAATCCAGTTGCTGAATAGCCCTCTCCAGTTCCTAATATAATCAGCTCGAGGAGCTGAATGGCCCTCTCCAGTTCCTAATGTAATAGGCTCGAGCAACTGAATGACCCGCTCCAGTTCCTAATGTAATAGGCTCGAGGAGCTGAATGGCCCTCTCCAGTTCCTAACGTAATAGGCTCGAGGAGCTGAATGGCCCTCTCCAGTTCCTAATGTAATAGGCTCGAGCAACTGAATGACCCGCTCCAGTTCCTAATGTAATAGGCTCGAGGAGCTGAATGACCCTCTCCAGTTCCTAATGTAATAGGCTTGAGGAGCTGAATGGCTTTCTCCAGTTCCTAATATAATAAGCTCGAAGAGCTGAATGGCCTCCTCCTGCTCCTTTTTCACATGCAGGAGGGGCTGAATGGCCTCCTCCAATTCCTCTGTAACAGGCTTGAGGGGATGAATGGTCACCTCCTGTTCCTGGTTAACAGTTCCGAGGGGTGGAATTGGCCTACTCCTATTCCTATGTAACAGACCCGAGGGACTGAGTGGTCTTCTCCTGTTCCTAATGTAAGAAGCTCGAGGGGATGAAAAATGTCCTGCTGTTCCCATGTCACAGAATCAAAGGCTGAGTGGTTTGCTTGTGTTTCTAATGTTAGAGAGGCTGAATGGACTCTTCTTCCCACATAACAGAATGGAAGGGCTGAATGGCATTCTCCTGATCCAATGTAACAGGCTCAAGGGGAAGAATGGCCTCATCCTGTTCCTGTCTAACAACATTCGGTGCTGAACAGCCACCTCCTGTTCCTGTGTAATAAGTTAGATGGGATGAGTGGCCTCTTCCAGTTCCAATATAACATGTGCGACTGGCTTATTGGCCTCTTCCAGTTCCTATAACATTGTCGGTGGGCTGAATGGCCTCCTCCAGTTCCTACATAACATGCTTGAGGGTCTGAATGGCCTACCCCTGTTCCGATGTGAAAGGCTCCAGAGGATGGATGGCCTCCCTATTCCTGTGTAACAGTATCCAGTCGATGCATCGCCTCCACCAATTCCTTTATAGCAAGGCTGAGGTGCTGAATGCCCACCTCCTGTTACTTATGTAACAGGCTCGAGGGACTGAATGGCCTCCTCTTGTTCCTTATGTAACAGGCTCGAAGGGACTGAATGGCCTCCTCCTGTTCCTTATGTAACAAGCTCGAAGTGACTGAATGGCCTCCTCCTGTTCCTTATGTAACAGGCTCGAAGGTATGATTTGCCTCCAGGTTCCATGTGCTGAAAGGCCTCCTCAAGTTCCCAGATCCAGGGACTGTTCTTCCCCATTGTTTTGGAAATAGCATCGGGCAGTAAACAGGAGCTCACTGCTTCTTGCCCACCAGCTCTCTGATTGGGTTCCTTGTGCTGATTATGTTTTCTCATCTCGCTCAAATGTTGCTTTCTTTTCCATCACCTCTAGAGTTATTAGCCAAGTTTGTATCGAGCACATCGTGATCTCACCAGTAACAGCACTTTCCTGATGGTTATCCACGAGGCTGCTTCTGACATTTTCTTCTGCGTAAATGTTAGCCACCGTAAGTAACTGAAAAGCTTCGTTTCTACAGCAACAACAAACACTTGCATTTATGACAGATACAGAGTGAATCCCACACTCACTCACTGTACCACAGACACATATGGTTTATATTATGTACTAATAGCTCGTCTCTACTCAAAATATTTCTGAATCGCATTCATCCAATATAATGAGAGAAAAAAAATCACAGATATAGGATAAAACACACTCTCACATACCAGAAGCTGACAGATACAGAATAAAACCAACGCACACATACCAGGAACTGACAGATACAGAATAAATCCCACTCAGATACTAGAAAATGACAGGTTCAGAATAAAACCCACACTCACATACCAGAAACTGACAGGTACAGAATAAAACCCACATTCACATCACAGAAACTGACCGGTACAGTATGAAACCCACATCCACGTATCTGAACAATAATATGCAAGTAAAACCCACATCCGCCTATTAGAAACTGACAGGGAAACACTCACACCAGAGACTGACGGAACAAATAGAACAGGTTAGTCACTCTTACTCCAGTGTCAGGCTCACACAATTGTTTATTCAGTAATTCGGATGATAACTAACATGCTCTCAATGTGGCCCATTTAATGGGCCCAAGTTTCCACACGATAAAAAACGGGGGCCCCTCCGAGCTGGGCGCCCGTTTTTCGCGCCTAAAACGGTGCCTAAAAAAATAATCGCGATTCTGGAGCATTCTGCAGCTCTGTCTGCCTGGCGCGGTGCCCAGGGGGGCGGAGCCTACACTCGCGCCGATTTTGTAAGTGGGAGGGGGCGGGTACTATTTCAATTAGTTTTTTCCCTGCCGGCAATGCTGTGTGTTGGAGCGTTCGCGCACGCGCAGTGTGAAAAAAACATTGGCATTCGGCCATTTTTGTAGTTCTTTGTCGCTGTTTAATTTTTGAACATTTTTTTAAAAAACGCACATTGCCATCAGCACTTGCAGCCTTCTCACTGCCTCCCCCCCCACCCGCGGGAAGAACGGGCGCCTCCTCCCCCCGCCCCCCCCTGGGAAAGAACGGGCGCCTCCTCTCCCCCCCCCCCCGCGGGAAGAACGGGCGCCTCCTCCCCCCCTCCCCCCCACGGGAAGAACGGGCGCCTTCTCGCCCCGCCCCCCCGTGGGAAAGAACGGGCGCCTCAGGCTGACTGCAGCATTCTCCGTGCCTTCACACAGGTAGGAAGATGGTTTATTTAATCTTTTCTTTGCTTATAAATGTTTATTCAGGTTGGATTTATTTGTATAATATTTGTAGAAGTATAAATAAGGATTTATTGTAGAATTTAATGACTTCCCTTCCCCCCCCCCCCCCACACCTCGTTCTGGACGCCTAATTTGTAACCTGCGCCTGATTTTTTTAATGTGTAGAACAGATTTTTTCAGTTCTACAAAAATCTTCACTTGCTCCATTCTAACTTAGTTTGGAGTACGTTTTCACTGTGCAAACTTTGAAATCAGGCGTCAGTGGCCGGACATGTCCCCTTTTGAAGAAAAAAATTCTGTTCCAAAGTAGAACTGTTCTACCTGACTAGAACTGCAGAAAAAAAAATGTGGAGAATTGCGATTTCTAAGATAGTCCGTTCTCCACCAGTTGCTCCTAAAAATCAGGTGCAAATCATGTGGAAACTTGGGCCCTATGAGTGATAAAAGCAACTTGTGAAACAATCCCATTTTTCCTAATTTAATTTGTGACAAAAAGATGGTCTGAGCATGCGCTAAATACATGCTGCTCCTCCCCTCCCCACACAGTGTTTAAACCGACGGGAAGGGCCCAGGCGAGCTCCCCTCCTTCAGCTCTGTCAGCGGCTGCCGTTTCCTCTGTGCTCGGCTGATGATCGTTGAACACATCAGGGAGTGCAGATATCCCGGGCCCGAGTAAGGGAGCAAACAGCAGCCTCCTTCCAGCAGCTCATCGCATTGGGACTGTGTCCACAGATGGGCTTTGTGTCGGGGTAAGTTCAGCGGCAGTCGTGGGCTGTTTGTAAGGGGCAGAGTGGAGCAGGAACTAGTTGTGGAACATGGAGTGAGTGGTGGAAGGGGGAGGCCATTCTTGGGCTGAGTGTACAGTGTAAGGTAACAGAGAAAGTAAATCACCTCGCTCTTTCAAATCAGTGCTGCTTTCTTCCCCCAAATTAGTAGTGAATGTTCCTGATTCAGTTCCAATCTCACAGTGTCTGTTCTTGGACAGTGAACAGTGGAAACACAGCCTGACTGAGGAGTGTCGCAAAGTGTATCTATTGCAGGCAGCGGGGGAGGAGTGTGAAAGGAGACATTTCAAAAATGGGTTATTTTGTTTCGATGTGTTGAATTCTCCAGAATCCTGTGGCTGGTGATCGAGAGATACATTGTCGCTCGCTCATATACATCAGCATCTGGTCACTGTGACATTCTGTTAATGACACAGGCCCTCAACTCGGTTTCAATGGACTGAGAACAATTGTTGTACAGCCCAGGTACCTGTGGTTAGATTCCAGGACGCGATTCAGAGTTTTACAGGTAGTCCCATGGGAGGACTGTGCCAATCGGGTGTTCCCATTCATGGACCAGTGCTGGGTTTGGGTTGTGTCTGGATGCTGATAACTTACTATAGAATCGTCCTACACACCTGGTGTGGGGAATCTGAGTGCCGCTGTAGTTCTTGCATCTCTCTGCAAATTTGCTCCCCCATAATGTTGGAAAGTGTGAGATCATGCACTTTGGCAAGAAAAATCAAAGAGCAAGTTATGATTTAAATGGAGAAAGATTGCAAAGTGCTGCAACAGCGGGTCCTGGGGGCACTTGTGCATGAAACACAAAAGGTTAATATGTAGGTACAGCAAGTGATCAGGAAAGCCAATGGAATCTTGGCCTTTATTGCAAAGGGGATGGAGTATAAAAGCAGGGAAGCCTTGCTACAGTTGTACAGAGAATTGGTGAGGCCACACCTAGAATACTGCGTGCAGTTTTGGCTTCCATATTTACAAAAGGATATACTTGCTTTGGAGGCAGTTCAGAGAAGGTTCACAAGGTTGATTCTGGAGAAGAGGGGGTTGACTTATGAGGAAAGGTTGAGTAGGTTGGGCCTCTACTCATTGGAGTTCAGAAGAATGAGAGGTGATCTTATCGAAACATATAAGATTATGAGGGAGCTTGACAAGGTGGATGCAGAGAGGATGTTTCCACTGATAGGGGGAACTAGAACTAGAGGGCATAATCTTAGAATAAGGGGCCACCCATTTAAACCTGAGATGAGGAGAAATTTCTTCTCAGAGGGTTGTGGATCTGTGGAATTCTCTGCCTCAGAGAGCTGTGGAAGCTGGAGCATTGAATAAATTTAAGACAGAAATAGACAGTTTCTTAAATGATAAGGGGTTATGGAGAACGGGCAGGGAAGTGGACCCGAGTCCTTGATCAGATCAGCCATGTTTGTATTAAATGGCGGAGCAGGTTCGAGGGGCCCTATGGCCTACTCCTGCTCCTATTTCTTATGTTTTTATAAACCTTAGAATCATAGAAAAATGACGACACAGAATGGGGCTATCTGTCCCATCGTGTCCGTGCTGGTGTACATCATGTCCCATATTTTTCCCTCTAGTTGGTGGCCTTTACAATACATCTATTGCGTAACCTCTATTATTTCTTAACCATAGCCATATAGATTCTGTCCTTGACCCCTCCAGGACATCCTCTCTCTCCAGCATTGTAACATTCTCCTTAACCAATACTGCCACATCACCTCCTATCTGTCCTTCCCTATCTTTCCTGAACTCCTATATCCAGGAATATTTAATACCCAATCCTGCCCTTTTTGAGCCAGGTCTCCGTTATTGCCATGACAGCATATTCCCTGCAGCTCACCAGCCTTGTTTACTATGCTTCATGTGTTTACATACATACACCATAAACCCATCTTAGACCATTCTGTGTTCTCTCTTAGTCTGACCCCACCTAATACCTTACTATTTCTTGCTTTGGTGCTATCCGTCTCTCCCAATCCTTTGTGCCCTTTGTTTTTCCTTTATAATTTTACATCCTGGTGTCCATCCTCCTGCCAACTTAGTTTAAACCCTCCCCAATAGCACTACCAAACCTCCCCGCAGGGATATTGGTGCCGGCTCTGTTGAGGTGCAACCCGTCCGGCCTGTACAGGTCCCACCTCCCACATAAACGGTCCTAATGCCCCAGGAATCTGAAGCATCTCTCCAGCCATGCATTCATCGGCTCTATCCTACTATTTCTATACTCGCTCGCGCATGGCACCGGGAGTAATCTGGAGATTACTACTTTTGAGGTCCTGCTTTTTAATCTCTTTCCTAACTCCCTATAATGCCTGCAGGATCTCATCCAGTTTCTACCTCTGTCGTTGGTACCAACTTGGACCACGACCTCTGGCTGTTCACCCTCCCTCCTCACAATGTTCTGCAACCATTCAGTGACATAGTTAACCCTAACACCAGGGAGGCAACATACCATCCTGGAGTCACATCTGTGGCCGCAGAAACACCTGTCTGCTCCCCTGACTATCGAAGTCCCTACCACTATTGCTTTTCCTATCTTCCTCCTTCCTCCCTCCCCCGCTGTACAGCTGAGCCACTCGTGGTGACATGGATTTGGCCCTGGCTATATTCCTCGCCCTCACCATTACTCAGAACGGAATACTGGTTGGAGAGCGAGATGCAGTAGTGTTTTATATAGATTTAGCATCAATTCCTGGCTTTGTTAACCTGTCCTGCCACCTCCAAAGAATTTTGCACAGGCATCCACAGATCTCTCTCTTCTTCCATCCTGTTAACATTGTACCATTTGGAATGTATTGTCTCTCATTCTTCCGACCAAAATGGACCACCTCACTGTATTGAATTTTATCTGCACTCCTTTTACAGGGTTTTAGAAGAGGAGCATTTACCAACTGTAAACTCAAAACAAACATCACGTCAAGATCTGACAGAGTCACACGATTCATCAGGACCTAATTCAATCGGTCCTCGAATCATCTGGCATATTAGCGAGTTCACACTCATGACAGACCTTTTAAATCTGAGTGTGGGAAGGCCTTCAAAATCTACAAGTACCCAAAGAGACACCAGCGCCGAGACACTGGGGGAGCCTATTCACCTGCTTGTGTGAGGGATGGGATTCACTCGATCATCCGCTGCGATTAACACCAGTGAATTTGCAGTAGGGAGGGACCGTTAACCCGCTCCATTAGTGGGAAGGGATTAATTGCACCATCCGTGCTGCTGAGACACCAGCATGTCCACTCTGATGAGGGTCGGTTGACCTGCTTCGTGTTTTTGAAGCGATTCACTTATTCTTCCACCCTCCTGAGACACCAGTTTATGCACAGTGATGAGAAACCAATTAAATGGTCTGACTTTGGAACGAGATTTAAAAGTTCCCAGGATCTGAAGGGACATCAGCTGGAGAGAATAGGAGAGATTCTGTTCACCTGCTCCGTGTGCGGGAAGGAGTTCATTCAGTCATCCCACCTGCTGAGGCACCAGTGAGTTCATGGGGGGGACATGCCGGTGAAACATTCTGACTGTGGGAAAAGCTTTAAAAGGTCTCAGGAGTTGAAGCAATTCCAGCTGGAGGGAGCTGGACAGAGACCGTTCACCTGCTCCATGTGTGGGAAGGGATTCAAACAGTCATCCAGCCTGCTGACACACCAGAATGTTCACACTGACGAGAGACCATTTAAATGTTCTGACTGTGTGAAGAGCTTTAAAAGCTTCGGGAACCTGCTGACACACCAGCGTACTCACACTGGAGAGAGGCCGTTCACCTGCTCCGTGTGTGAGAAGAGATTCAGTCTCTCCTCCACCCTGCTGACACACCAGCGTGCTCACACTGGGGAGAGGCCATTCACCTGCTCCGTGTGTGAAAAGAGATTCAGTCTCTCCTCCACCCTGCTGACACACCAGCGTGCTCACACTGGGGAGAGGCCGTTCACCTGCTCCGTGTGTGAGAAGAGATTCACTCGGACATCCCACCTGATGACACACCGGCGAACTCACACTGATAAGAGACCATTTACATGTTCTGACTGTGGGAAGAGCTTTAAAAGCTCTGGGGATCTGAAGGGACACCAGCGAGTTCACACTGATGAGGGGCCGTTCACATGTTCTGTTTGTGGGGAGAGCTTTAAAAGCTCTGGGGATCTGAAGGGACACCAGCGAGTTCACACTGATGAGGGGCCGTTCACATGTTCTGTTTGTGGGGAGAGCTTTAAAAGCTCCGGGAATCTGAAAGGACACCAGCTTGTTCACACCGATGAGAGACCTTTTAAATGTTCTGACTGTGGGAAGAGCTTTAAAAGCTTCGGGAATCTGATGGCACACAAGCGTGATCACAGTGGGGACAGACTATTTCACTGCTCCGTGTGTGGGAAGAGCTTCACTCAGTCCTCGACTCTGCTGACACACCAGCGAGTTCACACTGGGGAGAGGCCGTTCATCTGCTCTGTGTGTGGGAAGTGATTCACTCGGCCGACCCACCTGCGGACACACCAGCGAGTTCACACTGGGAACAGGCCAGTGAAACATTCGGGCATTGGGAAAAAAGTTTAAACGGTCCCAGGAGCTGAAGAGACACCAGCTGGAGAGAGCGGGAAAGAGACTGTTCACCTGCTCTGTGTGTGGGAAAGAATTCCCTCGGTCCTTGACTCTGCTGACACACCAGCGAGTTCACACTGTTCTGTAACACAGGGCCCTGCAGAAAGCTGGGCCCACATGAACATGGAACGGATGAATGTTTTATAAATTCTTGTACTGCTGATAATCTTTCAAACTGTTGTGCTGATAATTCCCTTTATTTGACTTTTCATGCTATTACATAGAATATACAGCACAGAAACAGGCCATTCGGCCCAACCAGTCTATGCTGGTGTTTATGCTCCACTCGAACCTCTTTTGACCCTACTTTAATTAACCCGATGAAAATAACTTTGTATAGCTTTGTCCCTTGTGTTTATCTGGCTTCCCCTTAAATGCATCTGTGCTATTCACCTCAACGACTCTTTGTGGTAGCGAGTTCCACATTCTAACCACTCTCTGAGTAAAGAAGTTTCTCCTGAGTTTCCTCCTGGATTTATTAGTGACTATCTTATATTTATGGCACCAGAAATATGTTGAGCTTCTGTTAAGCTGAGCAGTATGTCGTTGTGCTTTACTTGTTCTGATGATATTAAATAAATGAAGTTATCGGAGCTGCAAGATAATTGCAGCTTTGGATTAGCAACCAACAGTATAAACAACTTAGCACTGTGTTCCTTCATGGCAATACTTCACGTTAACAAGTTCTGAAACTATTTAGAGGGATGAGAAAACAAGAGACGTAAAACACTTCAAATATCTGACCCATGATTACAAACGCAGACGTTAATTATCGCCACTAATTTTCACTTTTTTTAAAAAAAGTATGAGCAGGTCCTCTCATTTTAAAACAAAGTTTAAAAAAAAACAGTTGGAGTGAGTTAAGTATCAAAGCTTTAACTACAGCTAACAAGCTCATTTTTTCTTGTTGAGAAATTCATGGTTTGAGATACACAGGAACAAAGGATGGTTAAAAACATTAGAAAGCAAAATAAATCAGGAAGTAATTGGTGCCACCGAGCTTGGGTTTTTTAAAGCCTGGTTGTAAGAGGAAGCTAATGGTTTGAAGTTGTGGAAAGTAATGAGAGTTAGGTCAGGACACTGTGATAGGAGCATTGATTACAACACAATGATATAACCCAGCTGTGTACAGTCCTCAGTTCAACATAGTCATATCTCCCAGAAACCTTGCCTTTTCCTAGAATATAGGGGGCACAGTTCTGATCCACATTAGTGCCAATATCAAGTAAATAAAAACATTGAGCTACAGATTAGCATGTTTAAATTTAAAAGGATTTGATAGGTTAGATATGGAGAAACTATTTTATCATGAAGGGAAATAATCTTAAAATTAGAGCTAGGCCATTTAGGAGGGAAATCAGGAAACACTTTTTCATATAAAAGGCTGTAAAAAAAAAAAACTGGAATTATCTCCCCAAAAGGCTGTGAATGCTGGGATAATTGGAGCTTTCAAGACTGAGATCGATGATATTGTTAGTTAATGGTATCCAGGGATATAGAGATAGAGATGGGTCCTGTGGGAAGATCCAGGGATATAGAGATAGAGAGGGGCCCTGTGGGAGGATCCAGGGATATAGAGATAGAGAGGGGTCCTGTGGAAAGATCCAGGGATATAGAGATAGAGAGGGGCACTATGGAACGATCCCGGGATATAGAGATAGAGAGGGGTCATGTGGAAAGATCCCGGGATATAGAGAGAGAGGGGCCCTGTGGAAAGATCCAGGGATATAGAGATAGAGAGGGGTCCTGTGGAATGATCCAGGGATATAGAGATAGAGAGGGGTCCTGTGGAATGATCCAGGGATATAGAGATAGAGAGGGGTCCTGTGTAATGATCCAGGGATATAGAGATAGAGAGGGGCCCTGTGGAAGGATCCAGGGATATAGAGATAGAGAGGGATCCTGAGGAATGATCCAGGGATATAGAGATAGAGAGGGGTCATGTGGAAAGATCCACAGATATAGAGATAGAGAGGGGTCCTGTGGAATGATCCAGGGATATAGAGATAGAGAGGGGTCCTGTGGAAAGATCCAGGGATATGGAGAGAGAGGGGCCCTGTGGAAAGATCCAGGGATATAGAGATAGAGAGGGGTCCTGTGGAATGATCCAGGGATATAGAGATAGAGAGGGGTCCTGTGGAATGATCCAGGGATATAGAGATAGAGAAGGGCCCTGTGGAAGGATCCAGGGATATAGAGATAGAGAGGGATCCTGAGGAATGATCCAGGGATATAGAGATAGAGAGGGGTCATGTGGAAAGATCCACGGATATAGAGATAGAGAGGGGCCCTGTCGAAGGATCCAGCGATATAGAGACAGAGAGGGTTCCTGTGGAAAGATCCAAGGTTATAGAGATAGAGAGGGGTCATGTGGAAGGATCCAGGGATATAGAGATAGAGAGGGACCCTGTGGAATGATCCAGGGATATAGAGATAGAGAGGGACCCTGTGGCATGATCCAGGGATATAGAGATAGAGATGGGTCATGTGGGAGGATCCAGGGATATAGAAATAGAGAGGGGTCCTGTGGAAAGATCCAGGGATATAGAGATAGAGAGGGGCCCTGTGGGAGGATCCAGGGATATAGAGATAGAGAGGGGTCCTGTGGAAAGATCCAGGGGTACAGAGATAGAGAGGGGTCCTGTGGAAGGATCCATGGATATAGAGATAGAGAGGGGCCCTGTGGAAGGATCCCGGGATATAGAGAGAGAGGGACCCTGTGGAAAGATCCATGGCTGTAGAGATAGAGAGGGGCCCTGTGGGAGGATCCAGGGATATAGAGATAGAGAAGGGTCCTGTGGAATGATCCAGGAATATAGAGATAGAGGGGGGTCCTGTGGAAAGATCCAGGGATATAGAGATAGAGAGGGGTCCTGTGGAAAGATCCAGGGATATAGAGATAGAGAGGGGCCCTGTGGGAGGATCCAGGGATATAGAGATCGAGAGGGGTCCTGTGGAAAGATCCAGGGATATAGAGATAGAGAGGGGCCCTGTGGAAGGATCCAGGGATATAGAGAGAGAGGGGCCCTGTGAAAAGATCCAGGGATATAGAGATAGAGAGGGGTCCTGTGGAATGATCCAGGGATATAGAGATAGGGAGGGGTCCGTGGAATGATCCAGGGATATAGAGATAGAGAGGGGTCCTGTGGAAAGATCCAGGGATATAGAGATAGAGAGGGGCCCTGTGGATGGATCCCGGGATATTGAGAGAGAGGGGCCATGTGGAAAGATCCAGGGATATAGAGATAGCGAGGGGTCCTGTGGAAAGATCCAGGGATATAGAGATAGAGAGGGGCCCTGTGGAAGGATCCAGGGATATAGAGATAGAGAGGGGCCCTGTGGAAGGGTCCAGGGATATAGAGATGGAGAGGGGCCCTGTGGAAAGATCCAGGGATATAGAGATAGAGAGGGGCCCTGTGGAAGGAGGGAGGAAGGAGGACAGTAGGAGTATGTTTGAGATTGTGTGTATTTATTGGCACATGTGGCAGAGCCTGGTCTCCAGTTGTCTTGGATCCCCTTACCACTGGACCAAGACCTTGCTCCGTCCAGTCCGTGTGGTGGCTGGTGTGCAACGACCAGCTCACATTAAAAGAATTCAGGCACAGGCATTTTAAAATGTTTAAACCGTTTAAAATGAGTTCATCGGTCACCTGGGTGCTCATTTTTGGTCTGGAAGCAAGTCATCATCGACCCCGAGGAACTGCTTATGATGATGATGATTTTCTGAGGAATGAAACATTACTGAGCCCCTGGACCCATGTTATGGGATGAAGTGCTAGACAAGTAAAGGCCCAGTGTCTGGGTGTGAATCTAATAATAACCTCAGGGACCGTATAGGTGCGATAACCAGACGGGCTTGTGGTTATAGTCTGGTCACAGATGGACAAAACTCCCAGAATTAACAGGAGTTCAGGAGACGGTCAACGGATAGGTCCAAACAATCCCATTCACTGAATTTAAGCCGTTGTCAGTTGGAACAGACTCCAGAAGATCGCCTGTGAAGCCACTGTACTTCTATTCTGCAGACTGAGGGAATTATCACAATCTGTGTTCTTGTGAGCTTGATTACCTGATGTCCAAAACCCTTGGACCCTGGATCATTCAAGTCAACCTCAGTGTGTGGAAAGGGATTCATTGGGGTATCTCACCTGCTGACACACCAGAATTTCCACATCATGACTGCAGTGGTTCAATTGCATTATTTCCAGTGCTTTTAAACACATCCAGGACTAAACACATTCAGGCAACTGGGGTTTGTTAATGTTAAGAGTCCCCAATAAGTGGGCTGGATTTAAAGATTCTTCCATGTTCTCTCCATGCTAGTGTGCAGAGAGGAGCTGATGTTACAGAATCAGAGCACAGTAGGATGCCTTTCGGCCCATCATGCTGATGCCAGCTCTCTGAAAGAGTTACGTAATTAGTCCCGCTCCCCTGCTCTTTCCCCACAGCCCCGCAAATTTCTGCTTTCAACTATATATCCAATTCCCTTTCGAAAGTTAATATTGAATCTGCTTCTGCCAACCATTCAGGCAGTGCATTCCAAAACATAAAAACTCACTGCGTAAAAACTGTCTCTTCATTCCCCCTCTGGATTCTTTTGCCAATTATCTAAAATCTGTGTCTTCTCATTACCAGCCATCCTTCCACTGACAATATTTTCTCCTAGTTTGCTCTAAAAAAAAAAGCACCTCTATCACATCTCCACTTAACCGTCTCTGCTCCAAGATACATTGCCATTGTTCTGTGAATTCCTACAGCCTGAGGAATGGGACATGCTATCTTTGTGAGCAACGAGTGTCAGCATCCAGCAATCTCTGGTCAGGGACTGTTTTTTTAAACTGCCTCATGATCATTGTATAGAAATTTACGGCACGGAAGGAGGCCATTCAGCCCATCATGTCCGTGCCGGCCGACAAGCAGTTATCCAGCCTAATCCCACTTTCCAGCTCTTGGTCCATATTACTGCACTTCAAGTGCACATCCAAGTACCATTTAGAAGTGGAGAGGGTTTCTGCCTCTACCACCCTTTCAGGCAGTGAGTTCCAGACCCCCACCATCCTCTGGGTGAAAACACTTCCCCTCAAAACTCCTCTAAACCTCCTACCAATTACTTTAAATCTATGCCCCCTGGTTGTTGACGCCTCTGCTAAGGGAAATAGGTCCTTCCTATCCACTCTATCTAGGCCCCTCATAATTTTATACACCTCAATAAGGTCTCTCCTCAGCCTCCTCTGTTCCAAAGAAAACAACCCCAGCCTATCCAATCTTTCCTCGTAGCTAAAATTCTGCAGTCCAGGCAACATCCTCGTAAATCTCCTCTGTACCCTATCTAGTGCAATCACATCGTTCCTGTAATGTGGTGACCAGAACTGCACACAGTACTCTAGCTGTGGCCTAACTAGTGTTTTATACAGTTCAAGTGTAACCTCCCTGGCTCTTGTTGCTACCTCGGCTAATAAAAGCAAGTACCCTGTATGCCTTATCTATCTGTCCTGCTACCTTCAAGGATTTGTGGACATGCCCTCCAAAGTCCCTCTACGCTTCTCAGTGTTCTACCATTTATTATGTATTTCCTTGCCTTGTTAGCCTTCCCCAAATGCATCACCTCACATTTCTCCGGATTGAATTCCATTTGCCACTGTTCTGCCGACCTGACCAGTCCATTGATACCTTCCTGCAGTCTACAATGCTCTTTTTCATTATCAACCACACAGCCAATTTTTTGTATCATCTGCAAACTTCTTAATCATACCCCCCACATTCAATTCTAAATCATTGAAATATACCACAAAAAGCAAGGTTCCAGTACTGAGCTTTGCGGAACCCCACTGGAAACAGCCTTCCAGTCACAAAAACACCCATCAATCATTACCCTATGCTTCCTGCCTCTGAGCCAATTTTGGATCCAACTTGACACTTTGCCCTGGATCCGACGAGCTTTTACTTCCATGACCAGTCAGCCATGTGGGACCTGATCAAAAGCCTTGCTGAAATCTACATAGACTACATCAAATGCACTGCACTCATTGACCCTGTCTCTGTCTCTGTCTTGTGGTTAATTCCAGGAACACTATTCCAGAGTCATTCTGGAATGTAAAAATAAACTCCGGCTTCTATTGTCCATGGATAACCATCTTCTTAAACCACTCTCCTCAGTCTCCACCCTCTCCTCCGACAATGTGAGAGGAGCTCATGGCCTTCTTTGTCTCAAAGATTGAGACCATCCATTCAGCCGCCTCTGCCACTTCCCTTCCTCCCCCTAGCCCACTGGGCCAAACTTCCTCTGAACTTCCCTCCTACCCTAGCCCTAAACTCATATCTTTTTCTAGTTTCTCTCCAATTTCCCCTCATGACTTCTCCACGCTCATCTTGTTCATGAGACCCACTTGCTGCTGCCTCGACCCTATTCCCACCAATATGCTGACTACCCAACTTCCTTTTCTGGCTCCCATGTCCGCTGCCATTGTTAATGGTTCTCTCCCCTCACGTACAGTCCCCTTTTCCCTCACATCTGTCATCACCCCGCTCCACAAAAAAACAACCCTTGACTCCTCCATTCTTGCAAACTACCAACCTTCCATTCCTCTCCAAAGTTCGTCAACATGTTGTCACCTCCCAAACCATTCCCATCTTTCCCGCAACTCCATGTTTGAATCCATCAAATTAGGTTTCCAACCCTGCCATAGTACTGAAACAGCTCTCATCAAAGTCACAACTGACATTGTTTGTGACTGTGACTAAGGTAAACTATCCCTTCTCATCCTTCTTGACTTGTCTGCAGCCTTTGATACGGTTGACCACTGCATCCTCCTCCAATGCCTCTCCACCATCATCCTGCTGGGTGGATGTGCACTCGCCTGGTTCCATTCTTATCTAATTGTAGCCAGAGAATCACCTGCAATGGCTTCTCTTCAGAGTCAGGTGACAAGTAGCAGAATGGATAGCTCGCTGGCTTCAAGACAGAAAGCAGAGAGTAGGGGTAAAGGGTAGCTATCCACAGTGGGAGAAGGTGGGCAGTGGTGTTACACAAGGATCAGTGCTGGGACCACATGTTCGCAATTTACATTAACAATTTAGACTTTGGAATCAAAAACACAATTTCTAAATTTGCAGATGACACCAAATTGGGAGCAATAGTCAATACTGGGGATGCCTGCAACAAATTAGAGGAGGACATTAATAAACTTGCAGAATGGGAATATAATTGGTAAATGTAGTTCAACACAGATAACTGTGAGGTATTACATTTTGGTGGGAAGAATAGGGAGGTCACTTATTACTGGAAGGGAGCGAGTCTGGGTGAGGTAGAGGAACAAAGAGATCTCAGAGTACAAATACACCAATCACTAAAAGTTACGACACAGGTTAGCAAGGCCATAAAAAGGCAAACTGAGCACTCGGGTTTATTTCTAGAGGTATAGAGTTGAAATGTAGGGAAGTTATGCTGAACCTGTTTTGAACCTTGGTCAGACCACACTTAGAATACTGTATACAGTTCTGGTCACCATATAAAAAGGATATAGAGGCATTGGAGAGGGTGCAGAAAAGATTTACAAGGATGATATAAGAAATGTGAGGGTATACATATCAGGAAAGGATGAACAGGCTGGGTCTCTTTTCTATTGAAAAAGGCCAAGGAGTGACCTAATAGAGGTCTTTTAAATTATGAAAGGTTTTGATAGAGTGGTCAGAGAGAGAATGTTTCTACTACTGGGGAAGAGCATAACTAGAGGCTATCAATATAAGATAGTCAACAAGAAATCCAATAGGGAATTCAGAAGAAACTTCTTTACCCAAAGAGTGGTGAGAATGTGGAACTCACTACCACAGGGAGTGGTTGAAGTGAATAGTATAGATACATTTAAGGAGAGACGAGACAAGCATATGAGGGAGAAGGGAATCGAGGGTTATGCAGATAGATTTAGATGAGGAAAGATGGGAGGATTCTCGAGTGGAGCATTAACGCTGGCGGGTCTAGTGGGGCCAAATGGCCTGCTTCTGTGTCGTATATCCGATGTAATCCTATGTAATTCCTGCTCCCGCATCGTTACCTATGGTATCCCCCAAGGATCTATCCTTGGCCCCCTAATTCTCATTTATATACTGCCCCTTGGTGATATTATCCAAAACCAAAGCGACAGTTTCCATATGTACACTGATGACATCCAGCTCTACCTCACTACCACTTCTCTCAATCCCTCCATGGCCTCTAAATTGGCAGATTGCTTGTCCTGGATGAGCACAAATTTTCTCCAATTAAATATTGGGAAGACCAAAGCCATTGTTTTCGGTCCCCGTCACAAACTCCGTTCCCTAGCCACTGACTCCATCCCTCTCCCTGGCATCTGTCTGAGGCTGAACCACACTGTTCGCAACCTTGGTGCCATACTTATCCCCGAAATGAGCTGCCGACCACATATCCGCAGTCTAACTAGGACTGCCTATTTCCATCTCTGTAACATCGCCCGTCTCCGCCTTCTTCAGCTCATCCGCTGCTGTAACCTACATGCATGCTTTTGGTACCTCAGGACTTGACTATTCCAATTCACTCTTGGCTGGCCTCCCACTTTCTACCCAACGTAAACTTGTGGTCATCCAAAACTCGGCTGCCCATGTCCGAACTCGCACCAAGTCCCATTCACCTATCTCCCCTGTGCTTGCTGACCGACATTGGCTCCCGGTTAAACAACACCTTGATTTCAAAATTCTCCTCATTTTCAAATCTCTCCATGGCCTCGCCCCTCCCTATCTTTGTAATCTCCTCCAGCCCCACAACCTCCTGAGATGTCTCTGCTCCTCTAATTCTGCCCTTTTGAGCATCCCTGATTATAATCACTCAACCATTGGTGGCCGTGCCTTCAGCTGCCTGGGCCCTAAGCTCTGGAACTCCCTCCCTAAACCTCTGCTTCTCTACCTCTCTTTCCTGCTTTAAGATGCTTCTTAAAACCTACATCAAATATCCTAATTTCTCCTTGTGTGGCTCAGTGTCAAATTGTTTGTGTTGTAATACTCCTGTAAAATGCCTTGGGACAATTTACTACATTGAAGGCACTATATAAATACAAGTTGTTGTTGTTAAAGGGACAGTGGGATTGTGATACATCTTGATTTCAGTGCAGAGAGGAGGGAGAGCAATTTTGGGCAAAACATAAAGAAAATGTAAGATTGAAAATTGTGTATTCTGAAATTCTCTCCTGCACTTACAGTCATTAGTAATGTCAGGGCATTACATGGAGAGGACGTGCAGAAGGGAAGATTGAAGCAAAGATCACGTCAAGATCTGACAGAGTCAGGGCCTGAATATTGTCGGCATATGGAAGTGGAAAGCAGCAATCTGAGAACGGACAAACCTTACGCGTGATCCCTTTGTGGACACTCCTTCAGCCGACCATCCAGCCTGGGGAGACACAAGTGCAGCCGTACTGTGGAGAGACCCCATCAATGTGGGGACTGTGGGACGAGATTAAACTCTGTGTCTCAGCTAAAAACTCATCAACACAGTTACACCAGAAAATGGCCATTCATCTGCTCCGTGTGTGTGAAGGGATTTAACCACTCGTGGAAACTGCTGAGACACCAGCGAGTTCACACCGGGGAGAGACCGTTCGCCTGCTCTCACTGTGAGAAGAGGTTTACACAGTCTTACAATCTGTTGTCACACGAGTTGGTTCACAGCGAAGAGAGACCTTTTCAATGCTCTGACTGTGAGCAGAGCTTTAAATGGTCCAGCAACCCGATACAGCACCAGCGCTGTCACACTGGCCATTCATCTGCTCAGTGTGTGGGAAACGATTCACTCATTCATCCGCCCTGCTGGTACACCCTGCGAGTTCACACTGCAGACAGGCCGTTCATCTGCTCAGTGTGTGGGAAGCGATTCACGTGTTCATCCGCCCTGCTGGTACACCAGCGAGTTCACACTGGGGAGAGGCCGTTCACCTGCTCCGTGTGTGGGAAGCGATTCACGTGTTCATCCGCCCTGCTGGTACACCAGCGAGTTCACACTGGGGAGAGGCCGTTCACCTACTCCGTGTATGGAAAGCGATTCACTTGTTCATCCGCGCTGCTGGTACACCAGCGAGTTCACACTGGGGAGAGGCCGTTCATCTGCTCAGTGTGTGGGAAGCGATTCACTTGTTCATCCCCGCTGCTGGTACACCAGCGAGTTCACACTGGGGAGAGGTCATTCACCTGCTCCGTGTGTGGGAAGCGATTCACTTGTTCATCCACCCTGCTGGTACACCAGCGAATTCACACTGGAGAGAGGCCGTTCACCTGCTCAGTATGTGGGAAGCGATTACTCAGTCATTCAATCTGCTGACACACCAGCAGATTCACACCGGGGAGAGACCGTTCTCCTGCTCCGTGTGTGGGAGGGCATTCACTCATTTATCCTACCTGCATGTGCACCAGCGAGTTCACACTGACGAGAGACCCTATAAATGCCCCGAATGCAAGAGGAGCTTTAAAAGCACCGAGGAACTAAAGATGCATCAACCGGGGAGAGGCCGTTCAGCTGCTCTCACTGCGGGAAGAGGTTTGGGAGGTCAGCGACCCTGGTGAGACACCAGCGAGTTCACAGCGAGGAGGCACCGTTTAAATGTTCCGACAGTGAGAAGAGCTTCAGGAGCTCCAAAGACCGTTGACGAGAGCCCGTTCAAATCCTCTCATTGAGGTAAGACGTGTACACAATCATCCGGCCTTCTGAAACATGAGTGGCTTCACACCGGGGAGAGGCCGTTCCCCTGCGCCCTGAGTGAAAAGTGATTCACCAGTCCATCTGACCTGCTGAGACACCAGCGAGTTCACACTTCACTGCAGTGGTCTGATTCTGCAATTAATCACACCCAGGCCTGACCCATGTTAATTATGGTATTTTAGGGGGTTTGTTGATGCTGATAACCCAGAATAATTAGACTGGAGTTTAATATTCTGTATATACGTCTGTTGGAAGATAAATGCTCCTTTTATGCCGGAATTTCGTGCTAAACAATGAGAAAGTGGCTAACACTAGCATCATGGGTAAGCAAAGTTAGCCTGAGGTCGAACATGCAGCCAGTCTCGTGGCCCCACAAGTGCTTTGCTGACACAAAAGCCTCGGAAAAACATGTTTCTGAGCAAAGCGGCCAGAAGAGGAAGATCAGGTGAAGACAGAGACAGAGAGGTGATAGAAGGCACTGGAGAAAGAAAGGAGTGAACAGTCTGCAGCCTTGAGACAGTGGAAATAAGAGAGGGGTCTCTGAAGCAGCTGTGGTTCTACTGCCGTGTTCTCATGTTCACTGACCCGAGTTATACATAGACCCGAGTTATACACAGGAACAATTATATAAGTGGGGGAGGGGGGGGGGTGGTTAAGGGGAATAAATTTGCGGATGCCACAAAATTGGGGGGGTGGGTGTAGGGAATAGTCAATACTGAGGATGACAGCAACACGCAACACATTACAAGAAGACTTTAATAAACTTGCAGAATGGACATATAATTGGTAAATGATTTCAATACAGATAAGTGTAAGATTTTGTTAAGAAAAATAAGGAGGTCACATATTGCATGGAAAATATGTATCTAAATGGGGTTGCAAAGCAAAGGGAACTTAAAAATACAAGTACACAAATCACTAAAAGTAGCGACGCAGGTTGATAAGGCCATAAAAAAGCAAACCAAGCACGAGGGTTTATTTATAGAGGGATAGAATTGAAAAGTAGAGAAGTAATGCTAAACTTGTATCGAACCTTCGTTGGAGCATGCTTGTGTATAATTCTGGTCAGCATATTATAAAAAGGTTTATAGAGGCATAGAGAGGGTGCAACAAAGATTTACAAGGATGATACCAGAAATGTGAGGTTATATTTATCAGTAAAGGATGAACAGGCTGAGTTTCTTTTTTCTTGAAAGGTGATAGCTGAGGGGGGGGGGGTGACCGAATAGAGGTATTTTTAAATTATGAAAGGTTTTGATAGAGTAGATACAGAGAGAATGTTCCCACTTGTGGCAAAGGGCATAACTAGAGGCCATCAATATAAGATAGCCACCAAGAAATCCAATAGAGAATTTAGAAGTAACTTCATTAGCCAAAGAATGGTGAAAATGTGGAACTCGCTACCACAGGGAGTGGTTTAAGCAAATAATATAGATGCATTTCAGGGGAGGCTAGACAAGACCATGAGGGAGAAGGGAATAGAGGATTATGCTGATAGTGTCAGATATCGAAGGATGGGAGGAGGTTCGAGTGGAGCATAAATGCCGGCATGGATTGGTTGGGCTGAAGGGCCTGTTTCTGTGCCGTATATTCTATGTAATTAGTTACCCATCATATTGGGAGAACGGAGCCCAGCTCCTTGACTCAGCCGAGGTTCTACCCGGGTCATGAGGGTGTAATCACTGACGGCTTGTGGTAGAGCAGGTGTCGTAGGATTGATGTCTAGCTAAGACTGTGATGCTTGGTTAAATTCGGATGGACTTTGGACAAATAAAGTTTTACACCCAACTGAAGTGTCTTTGTGAGTTTGTTGAATCAACTGACATGACACCTGGTGAGTGCGATAATGTCAAATCAGTCAGTTTTAAGAATAAAATTGTGCAGTGTTAAATTTATCCATTATAATAAACATTAAATTTAAGAAGCCTTTTTTTAAAGTTTGTTCATCTTTATTTCAGGTTCGCTGTTTCCCCATATGGGAGCCCCAATCTTTGTTTTGTTGTAACATTTTTCTAAAAAGTAAACATTTATAGAGCTTATCCACTTCTTTGTTCGTGTTGAGAATTCTGTGTTTTGATTGGCTGTTTCGGCAGCTTGTTGACATCACAGCAACTCGCGCTCGGGGATTCCCACTGCACTCTGTTGATTTGAATAACACGTCGGAAAACACGAACATCTCGACACAGAGATTGCCACATCTTTGCGGGAAGCTTACTTTGGGGCCGGGGGTGAAAGTATTTGCTTCACTGCTGACCACAAATTACAGGCCATTATTAAACAGTTTTTGCAAAGTGACAGAGGCTGTCTCTGATACTGCAGGAAATGTGTATTTGAATAACTTATCAGGTGATGCTGATGTCCCTCTGGCCCTTTGAAAGGCCGCTCACTGTGGCTCCTCTCCCAGATTCCAGCCCCAGCTCTGTGTTCGCTGTGGCCCCTCTCCCAGATACCAGCCCCAGCTCTGTGCTCACTGTGGCCTCTCCTAGATTCCAATCCCAGCTCTGTGCTCACTGTGGCCCCCTCTCCCAGATTCCAGCCCCAGCTCTGTGCTCACTGTGGCCTCTCCTAGATTCCAATCCCAGCTCTGTGCTCACTGTGGCCCCCTCTCCCAGATACCAGCCCCAGCTCTGTGCTCACTGTGGCCCCTCTCCCAGATTCCAGCCCCAGCTCTGTGCTCACTGTGGCCCCTCTCCCAGATACCAGCTCTGTGCTCACTGTGGCCCCTCTCCCAAATTCCAGTCCCAGCTCTCTGCTCACTGTGGCCCCTCTCCCAGATTCCAGCCCCAGCTCTGTGCTGCCTGTGGCCCCTCTCCCAGATTCCAGCCCCAGCTCTGTGCTGCCTGTGGCCCCTCTCCCAGATTCCAGTCCCAGCTCTCCTCTCCCAGATTCGAGCCCCAGCTCTGTGCTCACTGTGGCCCCTCTCCCAGATTCCACCCCCAGCTCTGTGCTCACTGTGGCCCCTCACCCAGATTCCAGTCCCAGCTCTGGGCTCACTCAGCTGCTCTCACCTGGGGACAGCGCGTCACAATCGGCCCCCGCACACCTGAGCTGGGCACCAGGCCCCGCCCCCTTGCTGCGCCGCCATTGGTTGGAGGACCCGCCGCCAGCTCGCTCCGCCCATCTCTGCCGGGGCTCTTCCTATTGGTCCGAGCTCCCGTCAGTCAGGCCGAGCACACGTGGTGCTGGGCGGGCAGATTGAGGCGGTTTGTTCTGGAACTTTCCTTCAGCAGGATGATGTGATTGACGGATGGGACAAGGATCCCGCAGCCTCTGCTGTTCAGGCCTGAATCATTGGGCCGGTTAGCAACTTATTGAGGGCCTGCGGCCGGGGGTTGAGAAGCTGCTGCGATCCCGGGGGAACATCTTGTGGCGCCGCCCAGGTCCGTCAGTCTGGTCATTGGCAGCAACACCCGGGCTCGGCCCCGCCCACAACCAGGCTCAGCCCCGCCTCTCGCACACTCCGATTGGTTGGAGGACCAACTGCCCGCTCGATCCTCCAGCCCCGCCCCCGCTCTTTCTATTGGTCCGGAGCTGCTGTCAATCACCCGGGCAATGTGAGCTGAGCATGCGCGGTGGGGCGGCTGTGTCTGAGGCAGCAGGTGAGAGATGGGCGGAGGGAGGGAACGGGTTAATAAACTCCGGCGGGCCGGCCGCGGACTTCACACACACCGAGTGCGTGCACAGGCCCCGCCCGTCCAAGAGACAACATTCCGCATTATCCGCTTCACACACACCCGCTGTGGGCCTCAGGCCCCGAACAACAACCTGCGGCTCCGGCTCAGGGAGGTTGGTTGCTAGGCACTGCAGTGATGTCATAAAGCAGGGCCATTCAGCCCAGCGGGTCCTCTCCTTGTCCCTTTAAAGGTGGAGAGCTGGGACATCCTGTCTCAACACACATCCCCCTGTTCATACTGAGAATCCCCGGGGAAGCGCCAGGGCCCAGAGTGTGCAACACAACTAAGGGGGAAAGAGGAAGCGAGACGGTGCAGTGTGGGAAATGAGGGAGGAGTCTGCTCATTCCCAGGGGCAGATCGGATAAAGTGCTTTGAGTGGTGTGTCCAGCAATGAAAGTGAAACCAAACCAGAGGGAACAAATAAAAATGCAATCCAAGGGAAGCGGGAAGAAACCACAACCAGCCCAAAAGTGGGACTAATCGCCCCAAGGTCACTCAAGACAGTTAGCAACTGCTCCTAGTGACTGTGTGGCTGCAGGACTCGGCTTCACTCCAGTGTTTAATGGCACAGAGTGCTAGCCTCACACCCAGGGGGTCAATGCATTAGAATTCCAGGGGCAGTGAGAACATGCTTGGAAATATCCCAGAGAACATAAGAAATAGGAGCAGGAGTAGGCCATTTGGCCCATTGAGCCTGCTCCGCCATTCAATAAGATCATGGCTGATGGGATCCTGGCCTCAACTCCACTTCCCTGCCCGCTCCCCAAAGCCCTTGACTCCGTTCTCCTTCAAAAATCTGTATCATCACTTAAATATGTTCAAAGACCCATCCTACACAGCTCTCTGGGGTAGAGAATTCCAAAGATTCACCACCCTCAGAGAAGAAATTCCTCCTAATTTCTGTTTTAAATGGGCAACCCCTTATTCTGAAACTATGGCCCCTCGGTTCCCCCATGAGGGGAAACATCCTCTCTCATCTACCCTGTCAGGAGCAGTGAAAGCTCAATGGGCCCCAGCATATGCTCATCGCAAAACCCCGGGAAAGGAAAAAGTCAGCTCTGAAGCCAGTTTGCTGCTCCTTCTGCCCAGCACTGCCTGCACCCCCAGCACACGGAGGGGGAATTTTAGCCTCAGTATTACAGGTTTCATTTACAGGCTGGTGAGAGGAATAGTTCATACTGACACCGAGCTGTGTGTTTGGTTCAGTCTGTATATGACTGATGGGCTCTTTTAAATTTGAGTGGTCATGTATTCGAATTCCCCGTAACTCTAATGGTGGATATAAAAGAGAGATGTGTTCAAATCAAAGAGTCTCCTTGGAGATTCTCAGAGAAGGAACAGGTCAGCTTGAAACGCTGAAAAAGAGAACATTTTTTATAAGTTTTCAATCAGCAGTTTTTGACCGATATTGACTCCCACAGGGACAGAGAATTCTACAATAAGGAACTGGTCACGATTTGAAAAGTATTAAAGGATTCGAGGGGCTCTTACATTTGGGCTCTTTATTTTGTTCACTCGAGGAGTTAGACAACAGACTTCCTGCTGTCAATAAGGAGTTGGATTATTGGGCCGTGATGTATTTACTTGTTCATATTTTGTTAAATACATTTGCTGAGTGGATTTAAATTCAAGACGAGGTTTGCAGGTGGGAATGTTAATTCCTGGATTCTTTTACCTCAATCTGGTTCAGTAAAATTACTGAGTCGAATACCTCTTGTGCTTTGAACAAAGCAGTCTTTATTACCGGCCAGTAAGACCTATCAGACAGAAGATATACTCTCTGGATAGAGCGTACACACTCCCTACGGATAGGTGAAGTTACATCGTAAAGCGTTAACAGTTATACAGTTTTGAAATCAGATAACAAAATACAAATGGATTGACAGTCTAACTCAGACACTCATTAGTCAATCTATATGAGATGTTCTTCTTGAAAGCTCAAGTATTGCCTCCAAATGTTTCAATCTAATGGTGTGACTATTTACTGAGACCTTGCAATTCTGCAGATGTATTTCATGTTACAATTATATATTATTGGCAGGATTAGTGACTTGAAACCTTGAGACAGATTGTTAGCTATGCTGATGTTGCACTATTTGCAATCTGACATTCTCCCAGCTATTCTTCCATGGCTTATACATTTTCATATATCCCGTTTACTTTACTATCCTTAATTCCATATATTCCGTTCAGATATCCACATCCCCCCTTTTATCATTCTATGATAACATTTAGGATCATTCTATGAGTATTGCATTGTTGAGTAGTTCTCTAGTTTGTTGGATCATAACCCGGGAACCCTTGACCACAAGAGGGTCTGCTAACCTTGTCATTGCTTTACAGCAGAGGTTAAGGCAACCAACAATCAAACAGCAGGTAATTATTACGAAACCAATCAAACCTGCTAAGTTCTTTTGCTGGTGTGGATAACTTTTTCACCTCCCTCCTTATGTGATCGGCAAGGTGGGTTACGTTTTCTGAACTATCAGGAATGTAAGTGCAACATTCAGATCCTATCAGGGCACACGTTCCCCCTTTCTCAGCTAACAGGTAATCGAGGGCCATTCGGTTTTGTAATGCTACGGTCCTTATCGCTACCATTTCAGCTGTGATGCCCTCCAGAGCCTCAGCAGTGCGGTGAGCTACCTGTTCCAATATCGTTTCTTTGAATCCATCTAACAGTCTCAGTTAGGGTCAGGGGAACGGTGCGCAAAGGAATTCCCCCTTTGGAATGTATAGGGATATGTGAACACACCCAGCATCTAGTGAAGTGCCCTTTTTCCGCATAAACGTAAGACATATACAAAAAGGTGTTTACATGGAGCTCTCGCCTTTGTCTTCCTTCCCGTGCACCAAAACTGTCATATATCAACACTATTATGCAGACAGTAGCATACAGACACAGTCTCATAAATAGTCCAATTATTTAGCTGATAAAAAGAGTTCTGTTTTCACGTTTCCCTTCAGGTTTCCGTCAGTGTATTTGGCTGTCTGACAGGTAAGAGTTCAAACTGATCCTCCTTCAACTGCATTGTTCAGCTATCGGGAGGAGGAGATCTGGAACAGAAACAGGAATTAGACTAACCAGCAAGATTTGTTTAAATGGTGATGAGCTTGCAGTGGTGCAGGTGAACCCAGGCACTTTTCCCCTCAACCTTGGCTGCAGTGGGGGTAGTGAGTGACACCTAAAAAGGCCCCTCCCATTGTGGCTCTAATCCCTTCCGAATCCATACTTCCCTGGTGCCACGAGGGACAATTCAGGTAAAACTGGGAGGTCAAGGTGAGCATCTTGAACCTGGTTGTGAACTAGTCGCAGAGCCTGAGTCAGAGAAAGAACATAGGTGGTCATCAGTCTAGCTGAGATCTCATATCTAGGAACAATTTCCCTCATTAACACCTTAACAACAGTCTGAGTCTTATTGTCCAGGTTAGGGTAGGCTTCAATCCATCTGCTAAACACATCTACTATTACTAACACATATCTGTAACACTGAACTTTTTGCAACTCAATGTAGTCCAACTAAAATGTCTCAAAGGGACCTTCGGGTAGGGGCGTTTTACCCCAATCACAGGGGACTCCCTTCCCTGGATTATGTTGCTGGCCAACCAGGCAACGACTACTGATGTTCTGGGTGAGCGCCTGGAGTTTAGGGTGCCACCAAGTAGCCAAAAGCGTATCACTTGTTGCCCTTGCTCCACAATGAGTAGCAAAATGCAGACATTCTATAACCCATGAAACCAACTCGTCAGACATGCAAGTCTGTTCCGCGGGAGTGGTCCAGAGTTTAGAAACATTGTCATAAGTACATGCATAATATTTCCACAACAGTTTATCTTTTTCAGGAGCGTCCCCCTGTGCTTTTATAACATCTTGGATGGTTGGCATTGGTTTTTCCGAGGCTAACTTATCCTTTGCAGGATTTTTAATCTGACTCATAATTTTGGGCACTACCATCTGTTGGTCACGAGAGGCCTGTTTGGCCTCTTGGTACAATGGCAATGCGTTTGGGGAACATGAGAGCTTGCAACAAATCAGATACTAACTGTTTATGAGATATCTCATTCCCCTGTGAGGTTAGGAATCCCCTATTTTTCCATAATTGTCCGAAATCATGCGCCACCCCAAAGGCATACCTAGAATCGGTATAGATATTGACTTTGAGATCTTTGGCCAAGATACAGGCTTGGGTGAGGGCGAATTGTTGAGCTTGTTGAGCAGAATAGGCGGTTTCAAAGCAGCAGATTCCAAGACCTGATTCTCCTGGTTTACTATGGCGTATCCTGAGATTCGTGTATCTTCTGGATTAATAGAAGTACTTCCGTGAACAAACATAAACAATCATGACTGGGTTCTTCCTCATCTTGGGGTGGCTCAGTAAGAAAACAGGCCGGATTAATTTTAGGATTGCCTGTGATTTCAGTGGGTTCTGTCGGATTGCCCTGCACTGAGATCTCAATCGGATCAATGGGAGTATAACCCACTTGGGAGGGGTTCTCTGCCCACACATAGTCAGGTATGCCGGAGCCAGTATGATGCTGTAGAGTCGTTAAGACCTTCTCGGGGTCCCCATGAAATTTGCACATCCCGGCTGGTAGGGTCAGCCTCATCTATGGCCTTGCGTACCATAACTCCCAAATCTTTAGCATGGTGAGGGGCTAATACTTCACAAGCAATATGCGGTGCCATTGTTAGGGGCTGTTTCCACAGATTCTTATCCACTTCCACAAAATCTGCCTCTCTTTCCAGTCCAGTCACTCTAGCCCTTAATAGAATTCCCTTCACTTCCCCTTCGTGATCCTGATAAAAGTTCTGCAGGTCCTGATTCTTTCCACTGGGATCGTATGCTAGGGTCACGTGACAGGGTGCCTGCGGCAGGTCCAGAGACCACCACTGAGGGGTTCTAGTGGTATAATACTGCCGCTTAAGGGTTTCCTGTTTTACAATAATCCCATTATCTCCACACTCCAAATGCAACTGGAATTTGCAAAGGAGGTCTCTAGCCATCAAGTTACAGTCCAGATTGGTTGTGATAACAACTCGATGTTCCACCGATTCTTCCTGGTAACCCATTTTAACCGGTTCTGACACTGGGAATGTCGAGATTTGTCCCAGGAATCCTGAAAGTTCCTGTGTTTCAGTAGAAGCAGGGAGTTTAAGCTTTGATTGTACAGAAGACATGAAGGCTCCCGTATCTATCAAAAAGGGTTGCCACTCATTCAGAATGGGTTCGTCGTCCGGGGAGGATCCCTGCACAATCAAGCTGCGTAGTCAATCGGGGGACAATTGACCAAAGGGGTTGTTCTGGGAGAAGTTAGTGTAAGATCCTCCTCTTCCCCCTTGCCCCCCTTCTCTTCCTCCTCTTCCTTTTCCATGCTGACGGTAGGGGCAATTTTTATTCCAATGTCCTTCCTGCCCACAATTAAAACAGTCAATTCCTCTTACCCAGTCCCGGCCTCTTCCCATACCATGCCGGGGACAATAAGGAGGTTTATTAGCAGGGCTCGGGCCGTTTGGTTGTTTAGTATAACCGTCTCCTTGCTTATCCATCCAATCCTGTATGCAACACTGCGGTTCTATTGATCCTTCCTCCCGAGATGGCTCTTCCTTTCTAGTAAGATCACAGACATCTATAGAGAGGTGGTCTGCAGCTTGTTGTGCATCAGGGTTTGGCATTGGTCTGACAGGGAATTGGTGTCGGGACTTTGGGATCTTGGAAATCATTTCCAGGCCGGAGGATGTTTCAGAGCTGTCTGACTGCTTGACAGTTCTGCGTCTCAATCAGCGGGGGTGTTTGCTATGTCTTTCACAACTTGGACTGGTAGGTTGACTAGAAGATTTACGGGACTGTTTGTGATGTTGAGATATAGTTCTGCCCTTTCGAGTGTGAGATCTGGTCCTTTCGGCTGTATTGCCTGTGAACTGGGGATCCGAATCGCTATCAGAGGATGAGGAGTCAGTTTGGGTTTGTTGCTTTGGTGATATGTGGTTGTTGCTAACTCTTTTTTACTGGAGTGTTAGGTGGAGGGTGTTGGGAAGAGGACTGGAGCAAGAGGCCAGGGGGTGCGGGAGGCGCCGTTGGGCGCTGAGTCAGTGGCCACTCATCAATTTCATCATCAGCCTCGGTTAACACAAAGCCAGCCATTTTAACTTGTAGTTGATCAATACCTTTCTCAGAGGTCCCAGAGGATCTCTTAGCAAGTTTCTCGTGCGCACATTCATTCATTTTTTTTAAAAGACGTCTACAGTTTTAACATGTGTTCCCTCTGTCAATGCAAGTCCTAATTTAATAGCATTGTTTGCCAACTCGATAGAAGTGATGCATCTTTTAATTTCTGACAATAATGTCGCCAGGTTGCAATTAAATTTTTTTATCCCCTTTTCCTCGTCCCCTTCTCCAAATTAATCCCTGTGCTTTTTTTTTACCTCTACGCTTCTAGTGTCACTTAGAGGCCACTGGTCATCCCCTAATAATTTGTTCAGGGCTCCTGATAATTTTCTAAAGTCTTCAGCTCCTTCAGGGAATTCCTCACATAACTTTTGTAGCGGACTATCCGCATCCGTGGTTTTATCTAACTGATTTCCCATTTTCACACTGCCCCTCGTATTACTGTGTCGCTACGCGTTCGTGTCGTCGTGCAATTTAAACAAACTTACAAATAGACACAGACTTTACAGAACTAACACGGACTTTAACTAACTCCAAATCTAACACTTACCCGCATCGCCGCACGGTCCGCGTCGCCGCACGATCTCAATACTAAACTACCACGTCGCCTCGCAGTTCACGTCGCCTCGCAATCCGCGTTGCCTCGCAGTTCACGTCGCCTCGCAATCCGCGTTGCCTCGCAGTTCACGTCGCCGCGCAATCCGCGTCGACCCGTGGCTCGCGTCGCCGCGCGAGTTAAGATACTTTAACTTTACTTCAAACACTTACCCGCATCGCCGCACGGTCCGCATAGCCGCGCGATCTACAAAATAGACAAAGACTTCTAACACTTACCCGCATCGCCGCACGGTCCGCATAGCCGCGCGATCTACAAAATTACCCGCATCGCCGCACGGTCCGCATAGCCGCGCGATCTTAAAACTAAACTTAAAACTCTAAACACTTTAAGACTTACAGACTTACTGCCATTAGCACTGACTTTCGCGATTCGCGTTGCTGCGCCTCTGCGTCATTACGCGTCGGCGTCACTGCGCGTTTACGTCACTGCGCGTTGACGTCACTGCGCGTTGACGTCACTGCGCGTTCGCTTCACTGCGCGTTTACGTCACTGCGCGTTCGCTTCGGCCCTTCTCTCGGCCGCGCGTTCGCGTCGGCCCTACCTTCCGAGTTGCTGCGGGGTTTTTTTTTAATTCAATCAAAGCCGAGACGGGCCAAGTGATATTCAAGGTCCCTTCGTCGTACCTGAGTTGAACACCTATCCTCTATTTAAATCCCCATTTTATTCCCTGTGAGCCTAATTTTCTAATTTTGATTTCTTATGAGCCTCAATTAATTTCTTTTAGTCTCCAAATTTCCCGATCCTTTGACGTTACTGCGCAGTTTAAATTCAATCAGTCAATGAAAGCCCTAATTTAATGGAGTTTTTCTGCCAACTGGACAGGAGTGATTTTATATTTTTCATAATTTAAAATCTCAGAACATTTTTTTCTTTCAGCACCTATTTAGTACGTTACTTTTTTTTTATAACTAGAGAGAAGTCTGGCACGTAGGCTGTGGACTGCTTTTCGTTATCTCAATTGTTCCAGCCTCAAGGTCGTGTTATTTAATATAATTTTTTTTAAATCCTTTTGAATCCATCTCAGTTGTTTTGCTGTGCCTTCTCTGAATGTTTGCTTTCAACAAGTTTTTCTTTTTTTTTTAAACCACCGGGACCATGTAATTTTTTTCTCTTTTTAACAAATCTATCCTTTGGGCATTTCCTGGCTCCGCAACTTATCATCCGAATATACGTAATTCAATAAGGTTCACACTCTTAAACTTCCCACATACAGGACAACACTACGAAGGGTTAAAACAAACTTTCATTCTGTTTGAGATAAAACAAACCACAACTCCCCGGCTTTTTTTTTTTTACAGTAAAAGTCACAGAAGCATTTCTCATTTAAACAGACATTCACAAGAGTCTCTTTTCTTTCCTATTAATTTTTTTTTTTTGGATCCATGATTGATCATCTATCCCTATCTAGCTCTAACTATCTTTCCCTTTCCAAGTCGCTGCTTGGTTTGCGTCATCGCACAATTTCCCTATCTCTATCCCTATTCTAAGTTTGAAAGGTATTCACCAGATTGTCCTGGATCTCGTTCAGACACTACCTGAGAACCAGCGAGTGGCTAAACTTTCCTCAGACTTTTGAAACCGGGGGAAACTGGAGCAGTATTGAAATCATACTCACTCCAGTGGCCACTTTCCCCTCGTCTCGTCCAAGGCTAGTCTGCCTCTTAATTCGCAAGTTTTCGGCAGTCGTCCGTTGAGATCCCACTTCTGACACCAAATGTTAATTCCTGGATTCTTTTACCTCAATCTGGTTCAGTAAAATTACTGAGTCGAATACCTCTTGTGCTTTGAACAAAGCAGTCTTTATTACCGGCCAGTAAGACCTATCAGACAGAAGATATACTCTCTGGATAGAGCGTACACACTCCCTACGGATAGGTGAAGTTACATCGTAAAGCGTTAACAGTTATACAGTTTTGAAATCAGATAACAAAATACAAATGGATTGACAGTCTAACTCAGACACTCATTAGTCAATCTATATGAGATGTTCTTCTTGAAAGCTCAAGTATTGCCTCCAAATGTTTCAATCTAATGGTGTGACTATTTACTGAGACCTTGCAATTCTGCAGATGTATTTCATGTTACAATTATATATTATTGGCAGGATTAGTGACTTGAAACCTTGAGACAGATTGTTAGCTATGCTGATGTTGCACTATTTGCAATCTGACATTCTCCCAGCTATTCTTCCATGGCTTATACATTTTCATATATCCCGTTTACTTTACTATCCTTAATTCCATATATTCCGTTCAGATATCCACAGGCTCTTTATTTTGTTCACTCGAGGAATTAGACAACAGACTTCCTGCTGTCAATAAGGAGTTGGATTATTGGGCCGTGATGTATTTACTTGTTCATATTTTGTTAAATACATTTGCTGAGTGGATTTAAATTCAAGACGAGGTTTGCAGGCATGCTGCTCTATTCACACAGCGAAGGTGAGAGAGATGCTGTGAGGCACACGCTAAGTCCAGTAGCTGAACATGATTAACAAACTGTGTTTTGTGTTTAGTGATCCCGGGCATGTTACCGAGACCGTCCCTGGATACCAAGGCAAGGAGAGGCACTCTGGAAGGTAGGGGGAGCTGGGACTTGTCCCTGAGAGTAACGAACAGGTTTGAGAACTGAAATAATGTAGAGTTAGAATTGAAAAAAGGCCCAAAATAGAGCAGTCAGAAACAGGACATCAATTAGTCTCCTCTTATCTTGGAGACATTAAATATCGACACACTGTTTTATTTGAAATATCAAAATATTAAACAACAGCCCAGTTACAGGGGTCATTAACATCAGCAGAAACAAACCCCAACTGTCAGAATGAACATGGTTCAGCCAGGATGTGCTTAACATCAGCAATAACAGTAGACTCCCACCCCTGCAGTCACTTGTGAACATGCTGATGTGTCAGCAGGATGGATGAATGAGTGAATCCCTTCCCACACTCTGAGCAGGTGAACGGCCTCTCCCCAGTGTGAATTTGCTGGTGAGTAAGAAGTCTGGATGACTGAGTGAATCGCTTCCCACACTCCAAACAGGTGAATAGGCTCTCCCTGGTGTGAACTTGCTGGTGTGTTAGGTTAAATGAACTAGTGGATCCCTTCCCACACTCAGAGCAGATCAACAGTCTCTCCCCAGTGTGAACTTGCTGGTGTGTCAGCAGGTTGGATGACTGAGTGAATCCCTTCCCACACTCAGCAGGTGAATGGCCTCTCCCCAGTGTGAACTCGCTGGTGTGTCAGCAGGGTTGATGATGAAGGGAATCCCATTCCACACATGGAGCAAGTGAATGGGCTCGCCCCAGTGTGAACTTGTTGGTGTGTCAAAAGGTTGGATGACTGAGTGAAATGCTTCCCACAGTCAGAGCAGATGAACGGCCTCTCCCCAGTGTGAACTCGCTGGTGCCTCAGCAGATGGGATGACCGAGTGAATCCCTTCCCACACATGGGGCAGGTGAATGGCCTCTCCCCGGTGTGACTGCATCGATGAGTTTCCAGCTCAGACGGGTAACTGAATCCCTTTCCACAGTCCCCACATTTCCACGGTTTCTCCATGGTGCAGGTGTCCTTGTGACTCTCCATGTTTGGATGATCAGTTGAAGCCTCGTCCACACACACAACACGTGTAATGGTTTCTCCGTGCTGTGAATGGTGCAATGTTTTTTCAGGTTGTGTAACTGGTTAAAGCTCCTTCCAGTCAGTGCACTGGAACACTCACGCGGATGTGTGTGTCTCAGTGCTTTTCCAGTCATGCCGATTTGTGAAATATTTTCTCAAAGACAGAACAAGCAAATAATTCTCCTGCCACATTCAAAGGCCTGAGGAATCAAGTAACTGTCAGATCTTGACGTGATGTTTGGTTTCTGTTTCCAGTCTGAAAATCTCCCCTTCTAATATCCTGTAAAAGGAGATTACAGAACTCATCACTAAGTATAGAACAGACAATTCTAGATTCTATGGAACATTCTTTCCTCTCTTGTTCCCCCAAAGCTGTAAATCCCCATCCGACTCTCTCCCTCCTCCCTGTGCTGAAAGCCAAACACATCGCACGTCTCAAGACAGTTTGTCCTCCGCTCCCAGTTTTCACCACCAACTCTGGCTGGGTGCAATTCTACACTCACTGGTTCCCCTCCCTCTCCCTTCTCTGAAGGCGCTGACTCTGGCTGGGTTCAGTTCTACACTCACTGGTTCCCCTCCCCTGAAGGTGCTGACTCTGGCTGGGTTCAGTTCTACACTCACTGGTTCTCCTCCCCTGAAGGTGCTGATTCTGGCTGGGTTCAGTTCTACACTCACTGGTTCCCCTCCCTCTCCTCCCCTGAAGGTGCTGACTCTGGCAGGTTTCAGTTCTACACTCACTGGTCACCTGAAATATAAAAGAAAATAATGGAAATACTCAGGCAACATCTGTAGAGATAGAAATAGAGTTAGCGTATCAGGTCACTTTCCTTTCATCAGAACTGGAAAATAGGAGCAGGGGTCGGCCCTCCGGCCCCTCGAGCCTGCTCCGCCATTCAATAAGATCATGGCTGATCATCAACCTCAATTCCACTTTCCCGCCCCATCTCCCTATCTCTTGATTCCTCGAGACTCCAAAAATCTATCTATCTCAGTCTTGAATATAAGTTTTAAATTAGTGCAGAGGCAGGGAAAGAGGGGAGGAAAGACAGGAGTGATTAAATGACAAAAGGGATGATGCAGCAAGGCAAAAGGAGATGGTGATGGGACAAGAAACAAAAGATGGGTCTGGAGGAGGTGTAAATGGAGATCATTACCAACAGCTGCTGTACTAAACAATGGGAGCGGTGGTTATGGTGAAATTGTGGAACTCAATGTTGAGTCCGGAAGGTGAAATTCTGTGCCTCGAGCGTTATTAGAACAGTGGAGGAGGCCGAGGAGAGAGAGGTCAGAGAGGGAGTGGTCGGGAGAATTTCAATAACAAGCGATCAGAAACTCAGAGTCACGCTTGCGACTGAACGAAGGTGTTCCGCGATGCGATCATCCAATCTGCATTTGGTCTCTCCAATGTAGAGGACACTGCATCGTGAGCAGCGAATACAGTATACTAAATTCAAAGTAGTACAATAAATCGTTGTTTCACCTGGAAGGAGTGTCTGTGGCCCTGGATGGTGGGAAGGGAGGAGGTGAAAGGGCAGGTGTTGTATTTCCTATTTTAATGTAGGAAACGTGGCAGTTAATTTGTGCACAGAAAGCTCCCACAAACAGCAATGAACAGATAACGTATTTTCGTGATGTTGATTGAGGGATATATATTGGCCAGGACGCCGAGGTAACTCCCCTGCTCTTCTTCGATATAGTTCCATGGGATCTTTTAAATCCACTCGAGTTGCAGCCGGGTTCTCGGTTTAACGTCGCATCACAAGAGACGACATCTGACAGTGCAGTGCTCCCTCAGTGCTGCACTGGAGTGCCAGCCTGGACTTTTGTGCTCAAGTCTCTGGAGTGGGACTTGAGCAGTTCAGAGAACAGGGTGATCTAAATCTGGGCCCACCTGTTACAATTCTATGGGCTGTAAACCGTCTCCCCGGCAATTACCAGCACCTTCAGAAGAGATGCTGAGAAAGCCCCTGTGTGCAGAGTGAGAACAAAATCAATGAGTCAATGATTTTCTCTCCCGCCCACTCTTTGTTGCTTTACAAATATGGACAAAGAAGTTCCTTTGAACCATCCCAATTTATAACTATATTACATAAGATGTGAAATCAGTTATTTTCTGTAAAATTCTTTTTTGATCAGTTTTCATAAAAATCCTCCACATATATTGCATATGACAGGGGACAAGAGAGAGAGGGAAACCAGTCTCTATTTCTCCTTCATTTACAGACCCTCCCTGGTCTGTCACCAATTCTCCTTCATTTACGACGCTCCCTGACCAATCACCAATTCTCCTTCATTTACAGACCCTCTCTGACCATTCGCCATTTCTCCCTCACTGACAGACACTCCCTGACCAATCACCAATTCTCCTTCATTTACAGACCCTCCCTGGCCTGTCACCATTTCTCCTTCATTTACAGGCACCCCCTGACCACTCCATGTTTCTGCTTCATTTGCAGACGCTCCCTGACGAGTCGCCGCTTTGTGGATCTTTCTGTTGTGGCTTTCAACAGAAGAAACCCTGTTGGGTGGGGCAAACATTGCAATGTTTGGTAGTGAAATGGATTAGTTCAGGACAGACAGCAGGGATTATTTGAGGAAATAACAGTGCAGTGAGAAAGGAAATGCAGTGGATGTTGTGTAGATGGATTGTCAAAAGGTGTTTGATAAGGTGCCGGACAGGAGGCTTGTTGATCAAATTAAGGCTCATGTTATTAAAGGGAGTGGGGCAGCGTGGAGAGGAAGTTGGGTATAGGACAGAAAACAGAGAATAGTGATTAATGGATGCTCTTCAGATCCGAGAAATGTAAACAGTGGTGTCCCCAGGGTCAGTGTTGGGACCATTGCTCTGCTCAATATAGAGAAATGATTTGGGCTTGGGTATATGGGGCACACGATCAAAATCTCCAGAGGAGACCAAAAAAGGGCCCATGGCCAACTGAAAGGACTGTACATAGTTTCAGTGTGAATACACAGGTTAGTAAATGGGGCAGGTAGATGTCAGCTGAAATGTAACAGAGAGAAATGTGAGGTGATACATTTTGGGACAAGGAAATTTTAAGAAAAGTACATTAAATGGTAAAAATGTAAAAGCAGTAGAGAAGCAGAATAGGAAAGAGGTGTTAGATTCTAGCTAATGCCTTGTCCTGTTAATTAGCAAGTCCAGTGTCAGAAACTATTACCTTAGCAAATAAATGTAAGATGAGCAGATTCTCTGTCCTCCACCGTAACTTATATTGACCCATCAATCAGAGTAAACATGCAAGTCCCGCGTGCCCACAGTAACTGACACAAGGTCAGCCCGCTGGATGGAACCTCGGGCGCCCTGAGCTTGATCTCCGGTGTCTCCAGTCCTGACTGTCCCCTTACATCAGTCTCCCCTCACTTTTATACACTGCAGTGATCCACCTCTGGCACCTGACTCTTCTGTGTCTTCTCTGCTGGGTTTGGGCAGGAAGCTGGGAAAAGACAGCTGGAACTTCTCTAATCTGTGATTTACAAGGACACTTTCCCTGGTTCCCAGCAGTTACTTTTCTTCAGTAATTTTCTCATTATCTCTAAACTACCCTGCCTGCTGATAGTTGTTATTTCTTATAGTTTCACAATTATAGGGATAAACATCACACATTATAAATCTAATCTATTGTGACATTCACTCTGGTTTCAGCTTGCATTGTGGTTACTGACAGACAAACCCTGTTCATTCCCCTGATCTGATTACAGATTCCAACAGTGGATTCAGTGAATGGAATGTCTTATCAGTGTTGCCATGGCAACCTGTCTGCACCGAATCGATTGTCGAGTTTCTAACTCAGACTAAACTTCTCTTTCACGCTATACACATTATATCAGCCAGTTTATGTCATAGAATCCATAGAAATTTACAGCACGGAGGGAGGCCATTTCGGCCCATCGTGTCCATACCGGCCGACTAAGAGCTATCCAGCCTAATCCCATCTTCCAGCTCCAGGTCCGTAGCCCTGCAGGTTACGGCACTTCAAGTGCACATCCAAGTATTTTTAAATGTGGTGAGGGTTTGTGCCTCTACCACCTTTTCAGGCAGTGAGTTCCAGACTCCCACCACCCTTTGGGTAAATACATTTCCCCTCATGTCTCCTCTATACCTCCATCCAATTACTTTAAATCTAGACCCTCTGGTTGTTGACCCCTCTGCCAAGGGAAACAGGTCTTTCCTATCTACTCTATCCAGGCCCCTCATAATCTTATACACTTCAATCAGGTCTCCCCTCAGCCTCCTCTGTTCTAAAGAAAACAGACCTAGACTATCCAATCTTTCCTCATAGCCAAAGTTCTACAGACCAGGCAACATTCTTGTAAATCTCCTCTACACCCTTTCCAGTGCAATCACATCTTTCCTGTAATATGGTGACCAGAACTGCACACAGTACTCCAGCTGCGGCCTAACCAGTGTTTTATGCAGTTCAAGCATAATGTCCTTGGCTCTTATATTCCATGTCTCGACTAATAAAGGCAAGTATTCCACATGCCTTCTTAATCACCTTATCTACCTGGCCTGCTACCTTCAGGGATCTGTGAACCTACACTCCAAGGTCCATTTGTGCCTCTACACCTTTCAATGCCATACCAGTTAATGTGTATTCCTTTGTCTTATTAGACCTCCCCAAATGCATTACCTCACACTTCTCCAGATTGAATTCCATTTGTCACTGTTCTTCAGCTTTCTTCATTATCAACTACACAGCCTATTTTAGTGTCATCTGCAAACTTCTTAATCATACCCCCAACATTTTAGGTGCAAGTCATTGATACATACCATAAAAAGCAAGGGACCCTGCACTGAGCCCTGCAGAACCCCACTGGATACAGACTTCCAGTCACAAAACACCCATCAACCATTACCCTTTGCTTCCTTCCTCTGAGCCAATTTTGGATCCAACTTGCCCCTTTACCTTGGATCCCATGGGCTTTTACTTTCATAACCAATCTGCCATGTGGGACCTTATCAAAAGATTTGCTAAGATTAATTTGCACTACAATATACGCACTGATCTTATCGACCCTCCTGGTTACCTCCTTGAAAAATTCAATCAAGTTAGTCAGGCATGACCTTCCCTTAATAAATCCATGCTGACTGTCCTTGATTAATCCATGTCTTTCCAAATGAAGATTTATTCTTTCCGTCAGGATTTTTTGCAATACTTTTCCCACCACTGAGGTTAGCGTACTGGCCTGTAATAACTCGGTCTATCCCTTTCTCCCTTTTTAAGCAAAGGTCTTGGTCGGCAGGTGCAGACACGATGGGCCGAAATGGCCTCCTTCCATACTGTACATTTTTTTGATTCTATGAAAAAGTCCCGTTCATTCCTACTCTGTTTTCTGTCCATTAACCAATCCTCAATCCATGCTAATATATTACCCTTAATCCCATGAGATGTATTTTAGCCATGTTATGTTAATATCTCTAAAACCTAGAAGGGCTTCAGATACACAAACCTTTAAAAGTGGGAGGACAAGTTGATGAAGTGGTTAAAAAGCACATGTGATCCTAAGTTTTATAAATAGGGGTGTGGAGTACAAAAGGGCAGAGGTCATGTAAACCTGTACTAATCATTGGTTCGACTGCAGTTCGAATATTGTGTCAGGTTTTGGGGATCTTACACCAGGAAGGATGTCGAGGCCATGGAGAGGGTGCAGAGAGATTCACTGAGACGATACCAGGGACAAGAGCCTTTAGTTATCAGGGGAGATTGGAGAAACTGGGGCTCTTTTCATTAGAACAAAGGAGAATTGGAGATCTGAGGGAGGTGGTCAGAATGTGATCAGGTAAATGAGGAAAAACTATTTCCACCAGTCGGTGAGTCAGTAACTCGAGGACATCAAATTCAAATCATCACCAAAAGGCTCAGACCCAGGGAGGAACTATCGAGCACACTGCACAACAATGTTCGGGACACTCACTGTCCCTCTGCATCTGTGTCCAGGTGATGGGTTTCTCTTATCTTTGGGTTAAATGATGTTCTCATCGAGGTGATGATGTCAGTGCTGGGGAATGGGATATTCTGAGATCATATTGTCTGCCTGAAGCACTCTGCAGTCAGCTACAGCATGGGTTAGATAGAGTAAAGCTCCCTCTACACTGTCCCATCAGCCACTCCCAGGGCAGGTACAGCACGGGTTAGATACAGAGTAAAGCTCCCTCTACACTGTCCCATCAACCACTCCCAGGGCAGGTACAGCACGGGTTAGATACAGAGTAAAGCTCCTTCTACACTGTCCCATCAAACACTGCCAGTCCACAATGAGCAGGGCTCAGTGAGGTTGGTTGCGAGGCACTGCAGTGATGTCATAAAGCAGGCCATTCAGCCCAGCTGGTCCTCTCCGTGTCCCTTTAAAGGTGGAGAGCTGGGACATCCTGTCTCAACACACATTCCCCCTCTTCATACTGAGAATCCCTGGGGAAGGCCCAAGGTCCAGAGTGTGGAACACATCCAGGGGGAAAGAGAGAGAAGGTGTGGTAAATCAAGGAGTAGGGACTGAGGGACACCAAGCTGAAGTTTTAGAGGAAGAGTGAGTTCAGTAGTTTAAGATCCAGGGAGAGAACAAGGCATATTGCACAAATTGCTACTATTTTACCCTTCTCTTCCTCTCCACCCCTGATGGTGCTGACTCTGGCTGGGTTCAGTACTACACTCACTGGTTCCTCTCCCTCTCCACCCCTAAAAGGTGCTGACTCTGGCTGGGTTCCATTCTGCATTCACCAATACGTGACCCATGTGCCCAATTTCCCTGTATGAACCTCGACAGCGAGTGTCAACAGGCTATTCCACTGTCCTCACCTGAGGCCTCACACGTGTATTTTCCAGCAGGGTCACTGGACCCTCCTCCCAATGGCTCAGTGGGTAAAGGTAACGCCCAGTGTGACTGAATCATAGGAACAGGAGGGACCCAGGTTTAATCCTGTCTGCATATCCTCTCCTTCTAATCCCCTGTAAAAGCTGTTTACAAATATCATCAGGAACATAGGAACAGGAAAAGACCATTCGGCCCCTTGAGCCTGTTCCGCCATTCAATTAAATCATGGCTGATCAGTATTTTAACTCCGTCTACCTGCCTTGGTTCCATCGCCCTTAATACCTTTGCCGAAGAAGAATCTATCAACCTCAGTTTTGTAATTTTCAATTATCCCCCATCCTCAGTTTTATTGGGAACAGAGTTCTTGATTTCCACTACCCTTGAAGAACATATGAGGATAAGAAATCGGAGGAGTGGGCCATGCGGTCCCTCGAGCCTGCTCCGCCATTCAATAAGATCATGGCTGATCTTCTCCCTCAACTCCACTTTCCCTCACTATCCCCGTATCCCTTGATTCCTTTCGTGCCCAAAAATCTATCGATCTCAGCCCTGAATATACTCAATGACTGAGCATCCACAGTCCTCTGGATTAGAGAATTCCAAAGATTCACATCCCTGAGTGAAGACATTTCTCATCTCAGTCCTAAATAGCCGACCCCTTATCCCAAGACTGTGACCCCTATTTCTAGACTCTCGAGCCAAGAGAAACAGCCTCTCAGCATTTGTGTGAGGAAGTGCTTCCTGACATCACCCCTGAATGGCCTAGCTCTGACTTGAAGGTTATTTCCCCTTGTTGTGGACTCCCTCACCACTCCTTGAGTGGTCTGCACAGTGCGATCTTAAACGGAGTGTACTTAAACAGAATGGTTTATTTGGGAACTTGGAAAGAGTGGGAATTGGGAGAAGAGGGGGAAGGAGTTGCAGCTTTTTGCCACACTGTTTGTAATGCTTTGTGTTACAGGTAGATATTTAATGTCATTATCCATTACTCAATGCAGATCAAGTAAGAAATCAAAGAACTAAACTGTAAAATAAGTTACTTAAATACAAATGTAATAACATTTAATTAAATAGAACATGGTGATCTAGGGCTGGCAGTGCAGGTGGTGTGTCACAAATGCAGCATGTGGGAGTTTGTGGGGAGCATTGTGATCCCGGACAAACACCTTTGCAGTAAGTGCATGCATCCTGAGGAGCTTCAGCTCAGAGTTGTTGAGCTGGAGTCTGAGGTGCAGACATTGTGGGGCATCAGGGAGGGGGGAGTTATCTGGACACTTTGAAAGGGAATGTAGTTGTGTTGGGGGACAGTATAGTCAGAGAGATAGATACTGTTCTCTGCAGACGCGACCGGAAGTTTCGAAGGTTGTGTTGCCTGCCCGGTGCCAGGGCTAAAGAATCTCCTCACAGCTGGAGAAGAACTTGGAGTGAGAAGGGGGGGATCCAGTTGTCGTGGTCCATGTAGGAACCAACAACATAGGTAGAACTAAAAATGAGGTTCTGCTGAAGGAGTCGGGGTCCAAATTAAAAAGCAGAACCTCAAAGGTAATAATCTCTGGATTGTTACGTGAGCCACGCGGCAATTGGTACAGGGATAAGCAGATTGGAAAGTTAAAAGTGTGACTCAAAGAGTGGTGTGGGAGGCAAGGGTTTTGCTTCATGGACACTGGCACCAGTACTAGGGAAAGACGGAGCTGTTCCATTGGGACAGGCCCTACTTAAAACGGGCTAGAGGCTAGAACCAGGGTCAAAGTCCGAGGTCCCATGGAGGGACAAAGCCGGTGTCAGCAGGATGGGGCCGACACGGAGCATCGACGAACCGCTGTCCAAATTCAGAGACAGGTGGAGCAGGCGAGTGAAGTCCAGAGGCTATTTGAGGGGCAGAGAGTTCGAGGAGGGAGGTTGTTGCCATAGGAATCAGAGTCGGTGGCGGGAAAGGAAGCTGATGGCGAAACAGATGCAAGTTGGAGGTCACCGTAGGTCAATAAGAATATAAGAATTAGGAACAGGAGTAGGCCATCTAGACCCTTGAGCCTGCTCCGCCATTCAATAAGATAATGGCTGATCTGGCTGTGGACTCAGCTCCACTTACCCGCCCTCTCCCCATAACCCTCAATTCCCTTATTGGTTAAAAATCTATCTATCTGTGACTTGAAAACATTCAATGAGCTAGCCTCGATTGCTTCCTTGGGCAGAGAATTCCAGATTCACAACCCTCTGGGAAATTCCTTCTCAACTCGGTTTTAAATTGGCTCCCCTGTATTTTAAGGCTGTGCCCCCTAGTTCTCGTCTCCCCTACCAGTGGAAACAACCTCTCTGCCTCTATCTTGTCTATCCCTTTCATTATTTTAAACGTTTCTGTAAGATCACCCCTCATCCTTCTGAACTCCAAGGAGTAAAGACCCAGTCTACTCAATCTATCATCATAAGGTAACCCCCTCATCTCCGGAATCAGCCTAGTGAATCGTCTCTATACCCCCTCCAAAGCTAGTATATCCTTCCTTAAGTAAGGTGACCAAAACTGCACGCAGTACTCCAGGTGCGGCCTCACCAATACCCTGTATAGTTGCAGCAGGACCTCCCTGCTTTTGTACTCCATTCCTCTCACAATGAAGGCTAACATTCTATTCACCTTCCTGATTACCTGCTGCACCTGCAAACTAACTTTTTGGGATTCATGCACAAGGACCCCCAGGTCCCTCTGCACCTCAGCATATTGTAATTTCTCCCCATTCAAATAATATTCCCTTTTACTGTTTTTTTTCCCCCAAGGTGGATGACTTCACACTTTCCGACATTGTATTCCATCTGCCAAACCTTCGCCCATTCGCTTAACCTATCCAAATCTCTTTGCAGCCTCTCTGTGTCCTCTACACAACTCGCTTTCCCACTAATCTTAGTGTCATCTACAAATTTTGTTACACTACACTCTGTCCCCTCTTCCAGGTCATCTATGTATATTGCAAACAGTTGTGGTCCCAGCACTGATCCCTGTGGCACACCACTAACCACCGATTTCCAACCCGAAAAGGACCCATTTATCCCGACTCTCTGCTTTCTGTTCGCCAGCCAATTCTCTATCCATGCTAATACATTTCCTCTGACTCCGCGTACCTCTATCTTCTGCAGTAACCTTTTGTGTGGCACCTTATCGAATGTCTTTTGGAAATCTAAATACACCACATCCATCGGTACACCTCTATCCACCATGCGCGTTATATCCTCAAAGAATTCTAGTAAATTAGTTAAACATGATTTCCCCTTCATGAATCCATGCTGCGTCTGCTTGATTGCACTATTCCTATCTAGATGTCCTGCTATTTCTTCCTTAATGATAGTTTCAAGCATTTTCCCCACTACAGATGTTAAACTAACCGGCCTATAGTTACCTGCCTTTTGTCTGCCCCCTTTTTTTAAACAAACAGAGGCGTTACATTAGCTGCTTTCCAATCCGCTGGTACCTCCCCAGAGTCCAGAGAAGCGGCAGAGAAAATTAAAACCACAAGCCAGCGAGCAGCAAAGCTGGAAACCGGTAGAATGATCAGTTGAAGCCTCGTCCACACACAGAACACATGTATGGTTTCTCCCTGCTGTGAATGGTGCGATGTTTTTTTCAGGCTGTGTAACTGGTTAAAGCTCTTTCCACAGGCAGTGCACTGGAACACTCTCACACGGGTGTGTGTGTCTCGGTGCTTTTCCAGTCACACTGATGTTTGAAATCTGTTCCCACAGACAGAACAGAGAAACATTTCTCCTTCCACATTCAAAGGCTGATGATATTCAAGTCCTGAGAAATTGAATAACTACATCAGATCTTGACGTGATGTTTCATTTGAGTTTCCTGTCTGCAAATCTCACCTTCTAATACACTGTGAAAGGAGATTTCAAAACTCATCATTGAAAGTACAGGACAGAAATTCAGAATAGGCATATGTACTTTCCATGGAAGATTCTTTCCTTTCTTGTTCCCATAAAGCTGTAAATCCCTGTCCCACACATTGTCCCTCCTGCTGTGCTGAAATCCAAGCACATCGCACATCTCCTAGACTGTTTCTCCTCCACTCCCAGTTTTCACTACCAATTCTGGCTGGGTTCAGTTCTACAGTCACTGGTTCCCCTCCCTTTACTCCCCTGAAGGTGCTGACTCTGGCTGGGTTCAGTTCTACACTCACCAGTTTCTTTCCACTATGTGACCCATGTGCCCAATCTCCATGTGTGAACCTCGACAGTGATTAGTGTGCAAAATTAAAGCACATGGTATTGGGGGTAATGTGCTGACGTGGATAGAAAACTTGTTGGCAGACAGGAAGCAGAGAGTCGGGATGAATGGGTCCTTTTCAGAATGGCAGGCAGTGACTAGAGGAATGCCGCAGAGCTCGGTGCTGGGACCCCAGCTACTTACAATATACATTAATGATTTATATGAAGGAATTGAGTGTAATATCTCCAAGTTTGCAGATGACACTAAGCTGGGTGGCAGTATGAGCTGTGAGGAGGATACTAAGAGGCTGCAGGTTGACTTGGACAGGTTAGGTGAGTGGGGAAATGCATGGCAGATGCAGTATAATGTGGATAAATGTGAGGTTATCCACTTTGGGGGCAAAATCACGAAGGCAGAATATTATCTGAATGGCGGCAGATTAGGAAAAGGGGAGGTGCAACGAGACCTGGGTGTCATGGTACATACATCAGTCATTGAAAGTAGGCATGCAGGTACAGCAGGGCAGTGAAGGCGGCAAATGGTATTTTGACCTTCACAGCTAGGAGATTTGAGTACAGGAGCAGGGAGGTCTTACTGCCGTTGTACAGGTGAGGCCTCACCTGGAATATTGTGTTCAGTTTTGGTCTCCTAATCTGAGGAAGGACATTTTTGCTATTGAGTGCTGCGAAGGTTCTATTGTTGAGGCCAATTCACTAAATATATTCAAAAAGGAGTTAGATGAAGTCCTTACTACTAGGGGAATCAAGGGGTATGGTGAGAAAGCAGGAATGGGGTACTGAAGTTGCATGTTCAGCCATGAACTCATTGAATGGCGGTGCAGGCTAGAAGGGCCGAATGGCCTACTCCTGCACCTATTTTCTATGTTTCTATGTTCACCTGGCTGATTCCGAGGATGGCAGGACTGACATATGAGGAGAGACTGGATTGACTGGGCCTGTATTCACTGGAGTTTAGAAGGATGAGAGGGGATCTCATAGAAACATCTAAAATTCTGACGGGACTGGACAGGTTAGATGCAGGAAGAATGTTCCCGATGTTGGGAAAGTCCAGAACCAGGAGACACAGTCTAAGGATGAGGGTAAGCCATTTAGGACTGAGATGAAGAGAAACTTCTTCACTCAGAGAGTTGTTAATCTGTGGAATTCCCTACCGCAGAGAATTGTTAATGCCAGTTCATTGGATATATTCAAGAGGGAGTTAGATATGGCCCTTACGGCTAAAGGGATCAAGGGGTATGGAGAGAAAGCAGGAAAGGGGTACTGAGGTGAATGATCAGCTATTATCTTATTGAATGTTCGAAAGACCGAATGGCCTACTCCTGCACCTAGTTTCTATGTTTCTATGTCCTCACCTGAGGCCTCACACGTGCATTTTTCAGCAGGGTCACTGGAGCCTCCTCCCAATGGGTAAAGGTAACACCCAGTGTGACTGAATCATAGGAACAGGAGGGGCCCAGGTTTAATCCTGTCTGCATATCCTCCCCTTCTAATCCCCTGTAACAGCTGTTTACAAAAGTCATCACTGTGTAGGAACAGAGGAACAGAAAAAGGCCATTCAGCCCCTTGAGCCTGTTGTGCCATTCAGTTAGATCGTGGCTGATCAGTATTTTAACTCCATCTACCTGCCTTGGTTCCATCGCCCTTAATACCCTTGCCGAAGAATAATTTATCAATCTCAGTTTTGGAATTTTCAATTAGCCCCAGCCTCAATTTTATGGGGAACAGAGTTCCGGATTTCCACTACGCTGTAAGAGCATAAGAAATAGGAGCAAGAGTAGATCGTACGGCCCCTCTCGCCTGCCGCGCCATTCAATAAGATCAAGGTTGATCTTGTACTTCAACTCCACTTTCCCCGTATCCCTGGATTCCTTCAGTGTCCAAACATCTATCGATCTCGGCCCTGAATACACTCAATGACTGAGCATCCACAGCTCTTTGGGGCAGAGAATTCCAAAGATTCACAACCCTTTGAGTGAAGACATTTCTCCACATCTCAGTCCTAAATGGCCGTCCGTTATCCTGAGACTATGACCCCTAGTTCTAGACTCTCCAGACAAGAGAAACAGCCAATCAGCATTTGTGTGAGGAAGTGCTTCCTGACATTAGTCCTGAATGGCCGAGCTCTGATTTTAAGGTTGTGTCCCCTTGTTGTGGACTCCCTCACCAGAGGAAATAGTTTCTCTCCATCCACCCCATCAACTCCTTTAATCATCTTAAACACCTCAATTACATCACCCCTTAATCTTCTATATTTCTCATAATTTACAAACTTCATCACTAAGTACAGGATCATAGAATCACAGAAGTTTACAGCACTGAGAGGCCATTCAGCCCATCGTGTCTGTGCTGGCCGACAAAGAGCTATCCAGCCAAATCCCACTTTTCAGCTCTTGGTCCGTGGCCTTGTAGATCACGGCACTTCAAGTGCACATCCAAGTTCGTTTTAAATGCTACAAGGGTTTCTGCCTCTACCACCCTTTCAGGCAGTGGTCTCCAGACACCTACCACCTCTGGGTGAAGAGATCTCCCCTCTAAACCTCCTACCACTTTATAATCTACGCCCCCCTGGTTGTTGACCCTCTGCTGAGGGAAATAGGTCCTTCCTATCCACTCTATCTAGGCCCCTCATAATTTTATACACCTCAATTAGGTCTCCCCTCAGCCTCCTCTATTCCATAAAAAAACCCCAGCCTATCCCATCTTTCCTCATAGCTAAATTCTCCAGTCCAGGTAACATCCTCCTAAATCTCCTCTGTACCCTCTCTAGTGCAATGACATCTTTCTTATAATGTGGTGACGAGAACTGCACACAGTACTCTCGCTGTGACCTAAGTAGTGTTTTATACAGTTCAAGCATAACCTCCCTACTCTTGTATTCTGTGCCGCGGCTAATAAAGGCAAGTATTCTGCATGCCTTCTTAACCACCTTATCTACTTCCTGCGACCTTCAGAAATCTGTGGACATGCCCTCTAAGGTCCCTTTGTTCTTTTACACCTCATTGTCCTACGATTTATTGTGTATTCCCTTGCCTTGTTAGCCCTCCACAAATGCATTACCTCACACTTTTCCGGATTGAGTTCCATTTGCCACTGTTCTGTCCACCTGACCAGTCCATTGATATCTTCCTGCAGTCTATAGCTTTCTTTTTCACTATCAACCACACAGTCAACTTTTGTATCATCTTCCTTGCATTGAAGTATATACTATTTAGCATTGCCAAACCATGGAAGAGAGCGGCTGGGACACATTTCTGACACAGCTCAAGATTAACCCGCACGGCGACTTTGTTGTCGGTGATGATAGACGAGAAAGACCAAAGTGCCATTTGGCCCCCTCAGTGTGGCCCTGAAGGACTGTGTCCAGGCTGAAGTTCTGTTCCCACCGTACAATCCTCCCCCCAGATTGTCCTCTCTGAGTTCGCTAGGTGATGCTAAACACTCAGGTGGGAAAGACAAAAATCCACAGCAATGTGTGAAAAGCAAAGCTGATTTATTTCCCATTCATCCAGAATATTAAACTCCAGCCCAGTTATAGGAGTCATCAGCAGAAAAATAAACCAACTGTCAGAATGAACATGGTTCAGTCCGGGATGTGATTAACAGTAGCAAGAACAGCAGAATCCCACCTCTGCAGTCACTTGTGAACTCGCTGGTGTTTCAGCAGGATCGAAGACTGAGTGAATCCCTTCCCACACTCTGAGCAGGTGAACGGCCTCTCCCCAGTGTGAATGCGCTGGTGTTCAGTGAGGAAGGATGACCGAGTGAATCCCTTCCCACACTCTGAGCAGGTGAACGGTCTCTCCCCAGTGTGAGTGCGCTGGTGTCTCAGAAGGTCGGATGACTGAACGAATCCCTTCCCACACTCGGAGCAGGTGAACAGCCTCTCTGCAGTGTGAACTCGCTGATGTCTCAGAAGGTCGGATGACCGAATGAATCCCTTCCCACACACGGAGCACCTGAACGGTCTCTCCCCAGTGTGAACACGTTGATGGCAGCTCAGTTCTGCTGAATTTTTATAGCACTTCCTGCAGTCCGGGCATTTAAAAGGTCTCTCGTCAGTGTGAATACGCTGGTGTCTCAGAAGGTTGGATGACTGAGTGAATCCCATCCCACAATCAGAGCAGGTGAAGGGCCTCTCCACGGTGTGCACTCGGTGTTTCAGCAGGTCAGATGACCGAGTGAATCCCTTCCCACACTCCGAGCAGGTGAACGGTCTCTCCCCAGTGTGAACTCGTTGGTGTCTCAGCAGGTTGCATGAATCAGTGAATCCCTTCCCACACTCAGAGCAGGTGAACGGCCTCTCCCCAGTGTGAACTCGCTGGTGTCTCAGCAGGCTACCTGACCGACTGAATCCTTTCCCACACACAGAGCAGGTGAACGGCCTCTCCCCAGTGTGAGTGCGCTGGTGTATAGCGAGTTTAGATGATCGACTGAACCCAGTCCCGCAGTGAGAGCACCTGAATGGGCTCTCCCCGGTGTGAACACGTTGATGGTATGTCAGTTCCCCGGAATGTTTATAGCTCTTCCCACAGTCCGGGCACTTAAAAAGTCTCTCGTCAGTGTGAACTCGCTGGTGTATCAGAAGGTGGGATGAACGAGCGAATCCCTTCCCACACTCGGAGCAGGTGAACGGCCTCTCCCCGGTGTGACTGCGCTTGTGTCTCAATAGGCCAGAGATTTGGCTGAAGCCTTGTCCACACACAGAACACGTGTACACTTTCTCCCCACTGTCAACGGTGCTTTTTGCTTCCATATTGAGAGGCCGATGATATTCGGGTCCCGATGAATCGAGTGACGCTGTCAGATCTTGATGCGGTCTGCGATTTGAGTTTCCCGTCTGCAAATCCTCCCCTTCTAATACCCTGTAAAATTAATTTAAAACAGGAAAAAGGGAGTGAGAGAGAGAAAACAGAGGCAGATTAGTAATTTGAACTTAATGAGCCTGCTAATTTGTGGGGCTGGCACTAGAACAAAGTGACCATGAAAGCGACCGAATTGTCGTAAAAACCCAACTGGTTCACTAATGTCTGATTCTGGCTGGGTTCAGTTCTACACTCACTGGTTCTCCTCCCCTGAAGGTGCTGACTCTGGCTGGGTTCAGTTCTACACTCACCAGTTTCTCTCCAATATGTGACCCATGTGCCCAATGTCCACGTGTGAACCTCGACAGTGAGTGTCGACAAGCTATTCCCCTGTCCTCACCTGAGGCCTCACACGTGCATTTTCCAGCAGGGTCACTGGAGCCTCCTCCCAATGGCTCAGTGGGTAAAGGCACCGACCAGTGTGACTGAGTCACATTAACAGGAGGGGCCCAGGTTTAATCCCCTCGGCGTATCCTCTCCTTCTAAACCCCTGTAAAAGCTGTTTACAAAAGTCGTCACTGTAAGTAGGAACATAGAAACAGGAATAGGCCATTTGGCCCCTTGAGCCTGATCAATTGGCCCCCAGCCTCAGTTATATGGGAAACATCGAGTTCTGCATTTCCATTACCCTTTAAGAACACAAGAAATTGGAGCAGGATTAGGCCCATTGGCCCCTCGAGCCTGCTCCACCATTCAGTAATATCATGGCTGATCTTCTACCTCAACTCCACTCTGGTTACCGACCCTTCTGACACTGAAAATTATTTCTCCTTATTAAGAGGGTTGGCGGGCTGGAGGAGATTACAGAGATAGGGAGGGGCAAGGCCTTGGAGGGTGTCATGTATGTAACCACAATGTAACACCACTGTATTACTGTATACACTCAACCTAGATGCACACCTTGACAAGGGGTGAACTTGTGGGAGACACTCCTTACCTGATCACACAGGTGTAAAAAGAGAGGTCCCACACAGGGTCATCATCTTTGGAGTCCTGCAAATAAAGAGAGCAGGTCACAGAGTGACCTTGTCCCCAGAATGTGCCTCGTGTGGTTTCATGCTGTAGAGTAAGGACTTTACATTGGCGACAAGAAACGGGAATTCACGAGAATGGCCACCGGTAGCACAGAGGAACGGTACTGTGCTGGGGAAGACTGGGACGATTCTGTCGAGAGGCTTCAGCAAAGCTTCATTACGAAAGAATGGCTAGATGATGCAGCGGCTGACAAGCGAAGGGCTCATCTTTTGATCAGCTGCGGACCAAAGACTTTCATGCTCATGAAGGACTTACTAGCACCCGAAAAGCCGGCGGACAAAACCTTTGAAGAACTTACTGAATTGATCAGGGAGCACCTCAAACCGGCGAGTAGCATACATATAGCCTGACACAGATTCTACACCCACTGACGTCATGAAGGACAGAGCATACCGGACTTCGTAGCGGACCTCTGGCGTTTGGCCAGCCTCTAAGTTCACAGACGCCTGCACGGGGACTTGCTAAGGGATTTCTTTATCGAGGGCATCGGTCATGCGGGAATTTCCACAAATTAATTGAGACCAAGGATTTGACCTTAGAAGCGGCGGCGTTGATGGCTCAAACTTTCATGGCGGGGGAGGAAGACACGAAAATAATATACGCGCGCAACTCTGCCTCTAACGCGGTGATGGATCAGGGAGTCAACATCATCAATGTGACTCAGGCAGGCAGGGGCAGTCCAACATTCCCCAGGCAGCAATAGACCCCAGAGTAGGACTGTAACAGACAATGGCAGGCTGAACGGACATTCACGCCATCACAGTGGACAATGTGGCTCGGGACGGGGCCATTGACACCCACTAATAGGGTACTTAAGAGCAGTCAAAGGGACAGTCAGCGAGGAATGCCTGGCCATAGTCCCTTTGTTCCCAACAATAGAAACTTTAACTCATGCTGGAGGTGTGGGGGAAAACACTCAGCTAGATCTTGCAGATTTCAACAGTTTGTCTGCAGGAACTGTAATCTCAGTGGCCATTTAGCTCAAATGTGCAGGAAGCCTGCAACCAGACTAATATATGAGGCGGATGGACCAGAAGAGGGTTCTTTGAGGCAGGATGACTTTTGGGGCGAATCGATGGATGCCGAAGCTTAGCGGGTCCATGTGGCGAATATTCACAGCTCATACACCAGAACGCCATCAATGATGATGAGCGTTTTATTAAACGGCATCCCTGTACGCATGGAGCTGGACACTGGGGCCAGCCTGTCACTCATGGGCGTTCAGCAATTTGAGAAGCTATGGCCACTTAAAGCCAACAGACCCAAATTAGCACATATAGACACAATTACGGACTTACACCAAAGAAATCATTCCGGTACTAGGCAGTGCAATGTTGGCTGTCACACCCAATGGGATAGTGAATCGGCTGCCACTCTGGATTGTCCCGGGCAATGGTCCAGCACTGTTGGGGAGGAGCTGGTTAGCCGAGATGAACTGGAAATGGGGGGATGTTCACGCAATGTCGTCTGTGGAGCGAAGTTCGTGCTCACAAGTCCTACAACAATTCGATTCACTATTCCAACCGGGCGTCGGGACTTTCAAAGGCACTAAGGTAGTGATACACATCACCCCAGACGCCAGGCCAGTGCACCACAAAGCCAGAGCGGTGCCATATGTGATGCGGGAAAAGATCGAGAGCGAATTGGACCGGTTGTTGAGAGAGGGCATCATCTCGCCTGTTGAATTCAGCGACTGGACGAGCCCCATCATGCCCGTCCTAAAAGAGGATGGCTCTGTCAGGATCTGTGGAGACTACAAGGCCACCATCAATCTGGTGTCCCTACAAGATCAATACCCGCTCCCGACAGCAGAGGACCTCTTCGCCACGCTGGCAGGCTGCAAGCTGTTCACCAAGTTTGACCTCACTTCAGCCTATATGACCAAGGAACTGGCCGACGAATCTAAACTACTGACCACCATCACCACGCACAAGGGACTGTTCGTTTATAACAGGTGCCTGTTTGGCATTAGATCAACGGCCGCAATTTTTCAATGATTCATGGAAAGCCTGCTTAAATCCATTCCTGGAATGATCGTATTCCAGGACGACATCCTCATCACGGATCGAGACACCGAGGAACATCTCCACAACCTGGAGGAGGTGCTATGCCGACTGGACCGGGTAGGCCTGCGACTCAAGAAGTCTAAATGTCTGTTCTTAGCTCCTGAGGTTGAGTTTCTGGGCACGAGGGTTGCTGCAGATGGGATTCGGCCCACCGAATCCAAAACAGAGGCGATTCGACGAGCACCCAGGCCCTGCAACACATCGGAGTTGCGTTCATTCCTGGGACTCGAACTATTTCGGGAACTTTCTGTCGAACTTGAGCATGTTGTTGGAGCCGCTACACGTGCTCCTGCATAAAGATTGCGATTGGTTTTGGGGGGACTGTCAGGAACGGGCTTTTGATCAGGCGCGAAACCTACTTTGTTCAAACAAGTTGTTGACCCTGTACGACCCCTGTAAAAAAATTGGTTCTGACATGTGATGCATCGTCCTAGGGGTTGGGTGCGTGTTGCAGCAGGGCAATGCTGAGGGTCAACTACAACCTGTGGCTTATGCCTCCAGGTCGCTCTCTCAAGCAGAACGGGGATATGGGATGGTCGAGAAGGAAGCGCTTGCGTGTATCTGTGGTGTAAAAAAAATGCATCAGTACCTCTTTGGTAGGAAGTTTGAATTAGAGACGGACCACAAGCCATTAACATCCCTATTGTCAGACAGCAAGGCCACCAATGCCAACACATCAGCTCGCATACAGCGATGGGCTCTCACGCTGGCTGCCTATGACTACTCCATCCGGCACCGGCCCAGCACTGAAAATTGCACTGACGCGCTCAGCAGGCTTCCACTGGCCACCACTGAGGGGACAGCGGAGCAAAGTGCCGAGATGGTCATGGCTGTCGATGCCTTTGACAGCGCAGGCTCCCCCATCACAGCCTGCCAGATCAAAATCTGGACGAACAGAGATCCCCTCCTATCCCTGATTAAGAAATGTGTCCTGACTGGGGATTGGGCGCCCGCACACGGAGCATGCCCTGAGGAGGTCAGACCGTTCCACAGACGGATGGATGAGCTCTCCATCCAAGCCGACTATGGGGCAGCCGGGTAGTTATGCCCCAGAAGGGCAGGGAGGCATTCATCAGGGAACTCCACAGCGAGCACCCAGGCATTGTGCTGATGAAGGCTATTGCCGGTCACACGTTTGGTGGCCTGGAACATTGTGTTCGCAGGCACACGTGTGCCCAGCCGGGCAATGCCCCCAGAGAGGCCCCGCCCAGCCCGTGGCCCTGGCCCACCAGGCCATGGTCAAGCATTCATGTTGACTATGCGGGCCCATTCATGGGTAAGATGTTCCTTATTGTGGTAGATGCGTATTCGAAATGGTTCGAGTGCATCATTCTGAATTCATGCATGTCATCCACCACTGTGGAAAGCCTATATGCGATCTTTGCAACCCATGGCTTGCCAGACATCCTGGTTAGTGATAACGGACCATGTTTCACAAGCTACGAATTCCGAGAGTTTATGTCGGGCAATGGCATCAACCACGTCAGGACTGCGCCGTTCAAGCCGGCCTCCAATGGCTAGGCGGAACGTGCGGTCCAAATCATTAAGCAAGGGTTGCTCAGGATTCAAGGACCCTCCCTACAATGCCGCCTGTCGCGCCTCCTGCTGGCCTATAGATCCCGTCCGCACTCGCTCACGGGGGTCCCGTCCGCAGAGCTACTAATGAAACAGACACAAAACTCGGCTGTCCCTCATTCACCCAGTCCTGACCGACATAGTTGAGGGCAAGCGCAAGTCTCAAAATGAGTACCATGACTGTAATTCGAGGGGGGAGGTGTATAGAAATAAATGATCCTGTATTCGTCCTCAATCACGCCGTGGGGCCCAAATGGCTTGAGGGCACTGTAATTGACAAAGAGAGGAATATGGTCATCGTGGTAAAACTCAACAATGGTCAGATATGCCGTAAGCATCTGGACCAAGTAAAAAAAAATGTTCAGCACCGACACGGAGGAACCTGAAGAAGACCATGAGATGGATTTCACAACACCGCCAGTGAACGAGCAACAAGAGCAATCAGAAGAATGCACAGTCCCTGCGGTCAGCCCGGAGAGGCCGGAATCACCACAGGTGACAGACACTCACGTGAGTGTCCAACAACCAGAGCCCCAACTGCAGCGCTCCACGAGGGAGCGTAGACCACCTGAAAGACTAGACCTATGATCCCGATATGACTTTGGGGGGGGGGGGGGGGCGGAGGTGATGTCATGTATGTAACCACAATGTAACACCACTGTATTACTGTATACATTCAACCTAGATGCACATCTTGACCACATGGGGTGAACTTGTGAGAGACACTCCTTACCTGATCACACAGGTATAAAAAGGGAGGTCCTACACAGGGTCATCGTCTTTGGAGTCCTGTAAATAAAGAGAGCAGATCACAGAGTGACCTTGTCCCAGAATGTGCCTCGTATGGTTTCATGCTGTAGAGTAAGGGCTTTACATTCTTTACACAGGGATTTGAACAAGAGGAGTATTTTAAAGGCTGAAGTCACCAGCCATCTCTCCCAGTGCAGAGTGACTCACTACGAATAGGAAGGATTTTTGTTTAACTACTAAAGATGCATAATGAGGGGGAAATCAATCTCTGTACCTTTAACTAACAGCAACATGGAAAGAGGGAAATGAATGACCTTTAAACACCTGGTCCACTTGGCACCGAAGTTTCTGAAATTCATAATAGGAACTCCAGGGAAACAAAATAGCTGTGTTGATAAAGGATGGAATCACTGCAATAGTGAGAGACAACATTGGCTCAAATGATCAGGATGTTGAAACAGTTTGGGTGGAGATAAGGAATAATAAGGGGAAAAAAGTCACTGGTGGCCGTAGTCTATAGGCCCCCTAACAGTAGCAACTCTGTTGGTCGGAGTATAAACCAATAGTGTGTGCTTGTAAAAAGGGAACAGCAATAACCATGGGTGATTATAACCTCCGTATTGATTGGACAAATCAAATTGGTCAGGGTAGCCTTAAGGAAGAGTTCATAGAGTGCATAAGGGACAGGTTCCTTGAGCAGTATGTAACAGAACCAACCAGGGGGCAGGCTATCTTAGATCTAGTCCTGTGTAATGAGACAGGATTAATAAACAATCTCCTAGTAAAGGATCCCCTTGGAATGAGTGACCATAGCATGGTTGAATTTCAAATTCAGATGGAGGGTGAGAAAGTTGGATCTCAAACCAGCGTAGGAAGCTTAAATAAAGGAGACTACAAAGGTATGAGGGCAGAGTTGCCTAAAGTGGACTGGGAAAATAGATTAAAGTGTCGGACGGTTGATGAACAGTGGTGTACATTTAAGGAGCTATTTCATAACTCTCAAGAAAAATATATTCCAGTGAGGAGGAAAGGGTTAAAAGGAAAAATAGCCATCCGTGGCTAACTAAAGAAATAAAGGATGGTATCCAATTAAAAACAAGGGCATGCAACGTGGCCAAAACTAATGGGAGGACAGAAGATTGGGAAGCTTTTAAAAACCAGCAAAGAATGACTAAAAAAATGATTAAGAAAGGGAAGATAGACTATGAAAGTAAACTAGCTCGAAATATAAAAACAGATAGCAAAACTAAGACAGTAATAAAAATAACAGAACCAACCCCTAAACAATAACAAAATTTTTTTTTTATACATTTTTAAAAATTATTTAAATCAAAAAAACAAATATTTATGAAAAGTAAGGGAAAATGAGATATACGGCAGAAAGGAAACAAACAAACCACTAAGAAATTAAAACATTAGACCCCGCCTAACAAAAAATCCCCACTCCAAACCATGGACATTCAACTAGGTGAGGCATCACATACTACACACTAACAAAGAGAAGGCGGACTCTACATTTTTACCTAACAAACAGGTAGGACAACAGACCACACAGAGAGAACACATCAGAAGGAGAAAGAAGAACCAGAAGACCAGACAAAGCAAACAATTGACACCTGATCATTGAGAGAAACAAAGGTTTAAATAGTTCTTTTCCCTCCTCACAGCCCTTCTCGTTTTGACTGATCTAGTGGAAGGTAAGGAGCTCTAAATTCTCCATAACCTCTCACTGTACGTTTTTCGATCGAAAACTCGCGTGACTCTTGAACCCCCACCACACTAACCCCCCCCACCCCCGCACCCGTTTGCTTTTCCTGGCCTCAGATGAAGCCCCAGTAAATGTGAAACGTTAGGTCTATAGACTACAATCAGCCACCTAGACGACGGATCGTGAAGTGAGTTTTATAAATCCTCCCCCAAAAAATCCCCCTGACCTTTTTCTCCCCCCTCCCTGGTGGATTTCTCTCTCACTCTATCCAGATTTCAGATCCACGGTGCTGTCTTTAAAAAAACCTCTCTCATTTTTCTCTGCTTCTAAAAAAATCTTTCCTGTACCAGCTCTAATTGTACTACTAACTAGAACTAAATAAGATAATTGTCTGCTGTGGTACCGTGATTTCTCTGTTCCCCCTTGTTGTCCCCCTGACCTCACCCACCACCAACCGATAATTATTGCCGTCGAACCGTAGTGTACACATACGAAAATAAATTGAAAAACAAATAAAAAAATGCTTCCTAAATTCCCCACCCCCCCCCCCACCTCCCCACGTGGTCAGTCAACACGGCACGGATCCTGATCAACCCACCAAAACCATTCACAATTTAAGGCCCATAATCCCCTTCCCCACCCTACAGCCCAATCATTCATAAAAAGAACCCTCACCTAAAAATAGTTACAACAATGTAATTTTTTTTATTATTAAATAATTAAATTAAAAATCCAAAAATAAAAATCAGTCCACCAAAGTACAAAACTAAATCTCCACAAAGAACGTAACAACGACTTAAAATCAACCCCCTAAAAAACCCAGAGACTGATCCCTTCCCCGGGAACAACAGGACCTCTGCTCCAACCCGCCTCCCTCCCGAGCCACACAGAAATCCAGCCGAGGCTGATTATCAGCACTAGGCCCAAACACACAAACCACCGATTGACCCAAGACACCATCCCACCAATCACAACAATTAACCCCAGCCACCAACGCTCCCCCACCACTGCCCAAAACATGGTAACATCCCCCCTCCACTCTCAAAACATGGTAACACCACCCCCCTGTGAATATTTAAAAATGTATCGAGACATTTAAGTTGAGAACGTGGGAATTGTATAGGAACAGTGTAAGCTAACAAAGAATTCATGGAGGAATAGCCATGACATCTCAGACTCGAGACTGCAAAATGTTACAACACTAACACATTTTGAAACAAAACCCACAGCTTGCAAAACAAACCTCAAGGTCGTACTAACTCACATTGCTAACCTGAAACATTAACAGTAAGAGAATAATGGGCCTGTGTAAAATCAGACCATTCTTAGATCGGCTTATGAGTGGACAAAGGGAAAGAGGGATCAAAGAGGATAGGCTGAACTAGGATGTCACTCATATTGTATCTTGTTATCTTTTTCCGAAAATGTATAACCGTCGTGCCTTTACAATGTAACATCACTTTGTCCGTAGGAAGTGAGTGCGATCTATCAGAGTTGCATTCCTTCTGTCTGATAAAGTCCCCGATCGGGATTTGCTTTTGAAATAAATGCTCGCTTTGTTTAAAGCAGAATCGGTATTTGACTCAGTGATTTCGCTGTACCAGATTGAGGGAAAAGAATCCACATTTACACCCCCACTGCCCAAAACACGGTAACCCCACCCCTCACTGCCGAAAACATGGTAACAACACCCCCCCCACCTCCGCCACTGCCCAAAACACGGTAACACCCACCCCTAAAAACTTAAGCACAACCCAAACAACCGATGAATGAAAACCAAGCCCTAAAACCCAACCCTGAACTGAACTTTGTACTGGTCCCACCTCTGGGGGTGGTGAGACCAGTACAAACCGGACGATCTGCACCTGGGCAGGACCGGAACCAATATCCTAGGGGGAGTGTTTGGTAGTGCTGTTGGGGAGGAGTTAAACTAATATGGCAGGGGGATGGGAACCTATGCAGGGAGACAGAGGGAAATAAAAAGGAGGCAGAAGCAAAATATAGAAAGGAGAAAAGTAAAAGTGGAGGGCAGAGAAACCCAAGGCAAAAAACAAAAAGGGCTACATTACAGCAAAATTCTAAAGGGGCAAAGTGTGTTAAAAAAACAAGCCTGAAGGCTCTGTGCCTCAATGCGAGGAGTTTCGGAATAAGGTGGATGAATTAACTGCACAGATAGCAGTTAACGGATACGATGTGATTGGCATCATGGAGACATGGCCCGAGGCAGGTGGACCAAGGCTGGGAACTCAACATCCAAGGGTATTCAGCATTGAGGAAGGATAGACAGAAAGGAAAAGGAGGCGGGATGGCGTTGCTGGTTAAAGATGAAATCAATGCAATTGTAAGGAAGGACATTAGCCTGGATGATGTGGAAACGGTATGGGTGGAGCTGCGGAATTCCAAAGGGCAGAAAACGCTAGTGGGAGTTGTGTACAGACCACCAAATAGTAGTAGTGAGGTTGGGGACAGCATCAAACAAGAAATAAGGGAGGTGTGCAATAAAGGTACAGCAGTAATCATGGGCGACTTTAATCTACACATTGATTGGGCTAACCTAACTGGTAGCAATGAGGTGGAGGAGGATTTCCTGGAGTGTATTAGGGATGGTTTTCTAGACCAATATGTCGAGGACCAACCAGGGAGCTGGCCATCCTAGACTGGGTATTGTGTAATGAGAAGGGACTAATTAGCAATCTTGTTGTGCGAGGCCCCTTGGGAAAAAGTGACCATAATATGGTGGAATTCCTTATTAAGATGGAGAGTGACAAAGTTAATTCGGAAACTAGGGTCCTGAACTTAAGGAAATGTAACTTCAACGGTATGAGGTGTGACGTGGCTAGAATAGACTGGCAAACGATACTTAAAGGGTTGACGGTGAATAAGCAATGGCAAACATTTAAAGATTACATGGATAAACGTCAGCAAATGTACAACCCTGTCTGGAGTAAAAATAAAACTGGGAAGGTGGCTCAACCATGGCTAATAAAGGAAATTAAGGGTGGTGTTAAAGCCAAGGAAGAGACATATAAATTGGCTAGAAAAAGTAACAAACCTGAGGATTGGGAGAAATTTAGAATTCAACAGAGGAGGACTAAGGGTTTAATTAAGAGGGGGAAAATAGAGTACGAGAGGAAGCTTGCAGGGAACATAAAAACTGATTGCAAAAGCTTCGATAAATATGTGAAGAGAAAAAGATTAGTAAAGACAAATGTAGGTCCCTTCCAGTCGGATTCAGGTGAAATTATAATTGGGAACAAAGAAATGGCAGAACAATTAAACCAATACTTCGGTTCTGTCTTCACTAAGGAAGATACAAATAACCTTCCGAAGGTAGTAGGGGTCAGTGGGTCTAATGAGAAGGAGGAACTGAAGGATATCCTTATTAGGCGGGAAATTGTGTTAGGGAAATTGATGGGATTGAAGGCCGATAAATCCCCGGGGCCTGATAGTCTGCATCCCAGGGTGCTCAAGGAAGTGGCCCTAGAAATAGTGGATGCATTGGTGATCATTTTCCAACAGTCTATTGACTCTGGATCAGTTCCCATGGACTGGAGGGTAGCTAATGTAACACCACTTTTTAAAAAAGGATGGAGAGAGAAAACGGGTAATTATAGACCAGTTAGCTTGACATCAGTAGTGGGGAAAATGTTGGAATCGATCATTAAGGACGAAATAGCAGCGCATTTGGAAAGCGGTGACAGGATCGGATCAAGTCAGCATGGATTTATGAAAGGGAAATCATGCTTGACGAATCTTCTGGAATTTTTTGAGGATATAACTAGCAGAGTGGACAAGGGAGAACCAGTGGATGTGGTGTATTTGGAATTTTCAGAAGGCTTTTGACAAGGTCCCGCACAAGAGATTGTTGTGCAAAATCAAAGCACATGGTATTGGGGGTAATATACTGACATGGATAAGGAACTGGTTGGCAGACAGGAAGCAGAGAGTCGGGATAAACGGATCTTTTTCAGAATGGCAGGCAGTGACTAGTGGAGAGCTGGGACCCCAGCTCTTTACAATATACATTAACGATTTGGATGAAGGAATAGAGTGTAATATCTCCAAGTTTGCAGATGACACTAAACTGGGTGGCGGTGTAAGCTGTGAGAAGGACACTAAGAGGCTGCAGGGTGACTTGGACAGGTTAGGTGAGTGGGCAAATGCATGACAGATGCAGTATAATGTGGATAAATGTGGGATTATCCATTTTGGGGGCAAAAACACAAAGGCAGCATATTATCTGAATGGCGGCAGACTAGAAAAAGGGGAGGTGCAACGAGACCTGGGTGTCATGGTTCATCAGTCACTGGAAGTGGGCACGCAGGTACAGCAGGCGGTAAAGAAGGCAAATGGTATGTTGGCCTTCATAGCTAGGGGATTTGAATATAGAAGCAAGAAGGTCTTGCTGCAGTTGTACAGGGCCTTAGTGAGGCCTCACCTGGAATATTGTGTTCAGTTTTTGTCTCCTAGTCTGAGGAAGGACGTTTTTGCTACTGAGGGAGTGCAGCGAAGGTTCACCAGACTGATTCCAGGGATGAGGAGAGACTGGATCAACTGGGCCTTTATTCACTGGAGTTTAGAATAATGAGAGGGGATCTCATAGAAACATATAAGATTCTGACAGGACTGGACAGGTTAGATGCAGGAAGAATGTTCCCGATGTTGGGGAAGTCCAGAACCAGGGGACATAGTCTTAGGATAAGGGGTAGGCCATTTAGGACTGAGATGAGGAGAAACTTCTTCACTCAGAGAGTTGTTAACCTGTGGAATTCCCTGCCGCAGAGAGTTGTTGATGCCAGTTCACTGGATATATTCAAGAGGGAGTTAGATATGGCTCTTACGGTTCAGGGGATCAAGGGGTATAGGGAGAAAGCAGGAAAGGGGTACTGAAGGAATGATCAGCCATAATCTTATTGAATGTCGGTGCAGGCTCGAAGGGCCGAATGGCCTACTCCTGCACCTATTTTTCTATGTTTCTATGTTTCTAAAACAGATCCCTACCTGGAAACATATTAACCAAATTGGAGCCCCAATACCAAACCCTAACCCAGAACCAAACAGCCAATCAACCCTAATCTAAAACATAACCCCACAAGGATTAGTCAAGACCCAAACACCACAAAACCTAAGCCGTCAGAGCCCAAGACCAAACCCAACACAGACCTAAAACCTAAAGATACTAAATTGCATCAGTGTCTAGAACGAAACACATATGCACAGCAAGGTAGGAATAATAAAATAAAAAATCTTAACTTAGAAATGAGAGACAAAACACCAATCCCTAGAAAATCCAAGAATAAACCGCCCTCCCCCCCACCGACACACAAACAATTCAAAAGGAACAACATGCCCCAGGGTCCAGAACGACACAGAGGCACAGGGATTATAACATAGAACACCAGAACATAAGGAACAAGAGATAACCCAAATAAAGGAAGTGATAAGACTAAGAACAAGAAAGATCGAGTAGCATAATTTCTAAAAAAACAGCTAAACCAATTTACAGGGGACAGTAAGGAATACAAAACTCCAAGGGGACATTACCCCTCTGTCCATAACACCAAAAATCTAAAGGACAAGCCAATGGACAAGGGCAAGAATGGCTGAGTAGTAAACTTCGAAAAGCGTGAGCTAATCAAAAGTGACAGTAAGGAATACAAAATTCCAAAGGGGTATTACCCCCCTGTCCGAAACACCAAAAGCCGGGCGATGTTACGGAGGTGGTTTTAGTTATGCTAGAGAGGGAGAGAGATATGGACAGAGGGAAAGACAGAGGGAGACAGACATAGAGACAGAGACAGCAAGACAGATGGAGTGAGTGACAGAGAGAGAGAGAGAGCGACAGTGGGAGACTAGAGACAGACAGAGAGATAGATGTAGGGAGACAGAAGGAGAGAGACAGCGGGAGACGAGAGAGACGAGAGAGACAGAGAGATAGATGTAGGAGAGAGATAGTGTGAGAGACAGCGAGGGAGAGGGGGAGCTCGACCAAGGGAGACAGTGAGATCAAAATAGAGGAAAAGAGACAGATGGAGATACACTGGGAGAGAGAGAGAGAGTGACTGACCGAGAGAGGCAGACAGACAGAGAGACTGACAGAGAGGGTGGGGGCGGGGACACAGCGAGACACTAAGTTGGGACCCATAGGATTGGGGGCAATATATTACACGGATTGACGGTCATTTTCAGGTTGTCAGGCTGTAACCAGTGGGGTACCGCAAGGATGGATGCTTGGGCCTCAGCTATTCACAATCTGTATCAATAACTTAGATGAGGGGGCCGAGTGTGCTGTATCCAAGTTGACTGATGATACAAAGCTCGGTGGGAAAGTAATGTGTGAGGTTAATGCAAAGAGGCTGCAAAGGGACACAGACAGGTTAAAGTAGTGGCCAAGAACATGGCAGATGGAATGTAATGTGGAGAAATGTGAAGTTACCCACTTTGGTCAGCAAAATAGAAAAGCAGAGTATTTTTTAAATGGAGAGAGATTGGGAAATGTTGGTGTTCAGAGGGACCTGGGTGTCCTTGTACAAGAATCACAAAGTTAACATGCAGGTACAGCAAGCAATTAGGAAAGCAAATGGTATATTGGCCTTTACTACAAGAGGATTTGAGTACAAGAATAAAGATGCCCTACTGCAATTATATAGGGCCCTGGTGAGACCACACCTGGAGTATTGTGGACAGACTGTCTGGGGAGTCTAGAACTAGGACTCAGTCTCAGAATAAGGGGTCAGCCATTTAGGACTGAGATGAGGAGAAATTTCTTCACTCAAAGGATTGTGGCTCTTTGGAATGCTCTACCCCAGGGGGTCTTATGCTTTTTTGCTTTTATGTTCAAATGACTGGCAGAGAGTGGGGCAGAGACTGGGAGCGATACAGTTGAAGTAAGCGAGACAGAGAGAGAGGGAGACAGAGAGAGAGAGGGAGAATGAGGGAGACAGTGAGATCAAAATCAAAGAAAAGAGACAGATGGAGATACACTGGGAGAGGGAGCGAGACAGGGAGAGAAAGCAAGACACATTGTAGAGGAAACTGTTTGATCTCTTTGTTTCGCCGTACACTGTCCCATCAAACACTCCCAGTGCAGGTACAGTACAGATTAGATACAGATTTAAGCTCCCTCTACATTGTCGCTTCCAAGACTCCCGGGGGCAGATGCAGCCTGGGATAGATACAGATTTAAGCTCCCTCTACACTGTCCCATCAAACACTTCCAGGGCATGTACAGCAGAGGTTAGTCTCTGGGGCAGAGAATTCCACAGATTTACAACCCTCAGAGAAGAAATTTCTCCTCATCTCAGTTTTAAATGAGCGGCCCCTTATTTTCAGACTATGTCCCCTAGTTTTAGTTTCCCCCCATGAGTGGAAATAATCTCTCGGCATCCACCTTGTCGAGTTCCCTCATTATCTTATAAGTTTCAATAAGATCACCTCTCATTCTTCTGAACTCCAACGTGCATAGGCCCAACCTACTCAACCTATTCTCATGAGTCAACTCCCTCATCTCCAGAATCAACCTAGTGAACCTTCTCTGAACAGCCTCCAATGCAAGTATTTCCTTCCTTAGTTACAGAGACCAAAACATGTGAAGGTTAAAATCACCCATGATTATTGTCATTCCTTTTTTACAAGTCTCCATTATTTCTTGATTTATGCTCCATCCAATCATGTAGCTACTATTAGGGGGCCTACAGACTACGCCCACCAGCAACTTTTTCCCTTTATTATTCCTTATCACTACCCAAACTAATTCAACCTCTTGATATTCTGAGCCAATATCGTTTCTCACGAACGCACTGATCCCATCCTTTATTAACAATGCTACTCCACCTCCTTTTCCTTTCTGTCTGTCCTTCCGAATTGTCAAATACCCCTGAATATTGTGTTCCCAGTCCTGGTCACCTTGCAACCACGTCTCTGTAATGGCGATCAGATCATACCCATTTGTATCTATTTGTGCCGTCAACTCATCTATTTTGTTACGAATGCTACGTGAATTTAGACAAAGAGCTTTTAAATTTGTTTTTTTTACCCTTTTTCCTGCTTGTTTCCTCTGTCCTTCAAACTCACTTTCTACATGTTTGATGGAACTTTACTCTGAATCTAACCTGTGCTGTATCTGCCCTGGGAGTGTTTGATGGAACAGTGTAGAGGGAGCTTTACAAAATCTAGGCTGACACTCCAGCACAGTGCTGAGGGAATGCCATTCTGTTAGAGGTGTCGTCTTTTAGATGAGACGTTAAACTGAGAGGTCGTGTCTGCTCTCTCAGGTGGATGTAAAAGATCCCGAGCTTGTTACTACAGTTGTACAGGGCCTTGGTGAGGCCACACCTGGAGTATTGTGTACAGTTTTGGTCTCCTAACTTGAGGAAGGACATTCTTGCTATTGAGGGAGTGCAGCGAAGGTTCACCAGACTGATTCCCGGGATGGCAGGACTGACATATCAAGAAAGACTGGATCAACTGGGCTTGTATTCACTGGAGTTCAGAAGAATGAGAGGGGATCTCATAGAAACGTTTAAAATTCTGACGGGTTTAGACAGGTTAGATGCAGGAAGAATGTTCCCAATGTTGGGGAAGTCCAGAACCAGGGGTCACAGTCTAAGGATAAGGGGTAAGCCATTTAGGACCGAGATGAGGAGAAACCTCTTCACCCAGAGAGTGGTGAACCTGTGGAATTCTCTACCACAGAAAGTTGTTGAGGCCAATTCACTAAATATATTCAAAAAGGAGTTAGATGAAGTCCTTACTACTAGGGGGATCAAGGGGTATGGCGAGAAAGCAGGAATGGGGTACTGAAGCTGCATGTTCAGCCATGAACTCATTGAATGGCGGTGCAGGCTCAAATGGCCTACTCCTGCACCTATTTTCTATGTTTTGGTTTCCTTACCTAAGGAAGGATATACTTGCCATAGAGGAAGTGCAACAAAGGTTCACCAGATGGATTCCTGGGATGGGGGGGGATTGTCCTACACACTCAAGAGTTTAGAAAATGAGAGGTGATCTCCTTGAAACGTGTAAAATTCTCATAGGGCTTGACAGGGTAGATGCAGAGAGCATGTTCCCCCTGGCTGTGGCATCTAGAACCAGGGGTCACAGTCTCAGAATAAGGGGTTGGCCATTTAGGACTGAGAAGAGGCAAAATTTCTTTACTCAGAGGGTGGTGATTCTTTGGAATTCTCTACCCCAGAGGGCTGTGGAGGCTCAATCTTTGAGTATATTCAAGACAGAGATGGATAGATTTTCAGATAATAAGGGAATCAAGGGATATGGGGATTGGATGTGAAAGTGGAGTTGAAGTAGAAGATCAGCCATGATCTCATTGAATGGCAGAGCAGGCTCGAGGGACCGAATGGCCTTCCTGCCCCTATTTCTTATGTTTCCTTGCCCAATCTTTTGGTCATCTGTCCCAACATCTCCTGGGCTTCAGGATCCCAGTGACCAGCAGAGAAAGAACTTAGAATCATAGAATGGTTACAACACAAAAGACCATTCGGCCCATCAAGCCCATGTGGGCTCTCAGCTAGTCCCTCTCCCCTGCCTACAAACTTTATCTCGTCAGATATTTATCCAACTCCTTTTGAAAGAAAAGATTGAGTCTGCCTCCACCACCTTTTCAGGCCGTGCATTCCAGATCTTAACCACTCGCCGCATAAAAAAAGTTTCTGTGTCGCCTTTGGTCCTTTTGCCATCACCTTAACTCTGTCCTCTGGTTCTCGACCTTTCAACCAATGGGAACAGTGCCTCTCTATATACTGTGTCCAGATCGCTCATGATTTTGAACATCTCTATCAAATCTCTCAATCGTCTCCGCTCCAATGAGAACAAGTATTCACATAACTGAAGTCCCCCATCCATGGAGTCATTCTCATAAATCTTTTCTGCACCCTCTCTAAGGCCTTCACATCCTAAAGTGCGTTGCCCAGAATTGGACACAATACTCCAGTTGGGGCTGAACCAGTGTTTTATACAGGTTCATCATAATTTCCACACTTTTGTACTCTACCTCTATTTATGAAGCTCAGGATCCTGTCAGCCTTTTTAAACTGCTTTTTCCAGCTGCCCTGCCACCTTCAACAATTTTTGCATACATACCCCCAGGCCTCTCTGTTCATACAACCCCTTTAGGATTGTACCATTTAGTTTATATTTTCTCTCATTCTTTCTACCAAAATGTATCACTTCACACTTTTCTGGGTTAAATTTCCCCTGCCACATGTCCACCCATTTTACCAGCCCACTCTCCTCGTCACTGTTCACTATACTTCCAAGTTTTGTGTCATGTGCAAATTTTGAAATTGTGCCCCAAGTCATTAATATATATCAAGAAAAACAGTGGTCCTAGAACAGGACCCTGGCAAACACCACTGTATACCTTCCCCCAGTCTAAAAAACAACCATTCACCACTATTCTGTTTCCTGTCACTTAGACTATTTTGTATCCATGCTGCCACTGTCCTTTTTATTCCATGGGCTTCAACTTTGCTGGCAAGCCTTTTATGTGGAACTTTGTTGAACACCTTTTGGAAACCCGTGTACACCACATCAACCGCATTACCCTCATCACCCTCATCAACCCTCTCGGTTACCTCATCAAAAAACTCAAATTAAGTTGATTAATCACGATTTGCCTTCTAACAAATCTGTGCTGGTTTTCCTTAATTAATCCACACCTATCCAAGTGACTATATTAATTTTGTCTCTGATCGCTGTTTCTAAAAGCTTCCCCACTACTGAGGTTAATCTGACTGGCCTGGAGTTGCTGGGTTTAATTTTACACCTTTTTTGAACAATGGTGTAACATTTACAATTCTCCAGTCCTCTGGTACCACCCCCGTATCTATGGAGGTTTGGATTATGGCCAATATTTCTGCAATTTCCACCCTCAATTCCCTTGGCGTCCTAGGATGCATCCCATCCGCTCCTGGTGATTGATCTACTTTAAGTTCAGCCAGCCTTTTTAATACCTCTATCAATTTCTATCCATTCAGGTTTAAACCTGTAATGGAACAGTGGTCTGCCTTTAAAGAAGAAATAGTTGAGGTACAGTTGAGTGTATTCCACTCTCCACAACTTCCTCCTTCACTGTCTATGGCAGCATCCTCTTCCTTGGTGAAGACAGATGCAAAGTACTTATTTAGTACCTCAGCCATACCCTTTGCCTCCATGCATAGGTCTCCTTTTTGGTCCTTAATCAGCCCCACCCTTTTACTATTTATATGCCTGAAAAAGAACATAAGAAGTAGGAGCAGGAGTAGGCCCAACACCCCCTCGAGCCTGCTCCGCCATTCAATATCATGGCTGATCATCGACCTCAACTCTACTTTCCTGCCTGATCTCCATATTCCTTGATTCCACTAGACTCCAAAAATCTATATCTCAGCTTTGAATATATTCAGAGATTCAGCATCCACAGCCCTCTGGGACCGCAAATTCCAAAGATTCACAACCCTCTGAGTGAAGGAATTCCTCCTCATCTCAGTCTTAAATGGCCTACCCCTTATCCTGAGACTGTGCCCCCTAGTTCCAGACACTCCAGCCGGGGGAAACAACCTCTCAGCATCCACCCAGTCAATACCCTTCAGAATTTTGAATGTTTCAATGAGATCACCTCTCATTCTTCTAAACTCCAGACTTTTGGATTACCTTTGATGTTGGTTGCCATTCTATTCTCATACCCTCTCTTTGCCCCTCTTATTTTCTTCTTCACTTCCCTTCTGATCTTTCTATAGCCTATTCTCAGATGTATTAGCAACCTCACATCTGTCATACATGCTCTTTTTCTGCTTGATCATGTTCTCTAGGTGTTTCGTCATCCAGGGAGCCTTGACTTTAGTTGCCCTACCTTTCCCACCAGTGGGAATGTACTCAACTGTACCTCAACTATTTCTTCTTTAAAGGCAGACCACTGTTTCATTACAGGTTTAAACTAGCTTGGCAGGAGGATGAGAACCTGAAAATAGATTCAGTAGGAGAGGAGTAAAGCTGTAGTTAGAAAGCAAAAATAAAGAAAGTGAGTTTGAAAGAGAGGAAACAAGCAGGAAAAAAGGGTAAAAAAACAAACTTAAAGGCACTTTGTCTAAATGCACGTAATATTTGTAACAAAATAGATGAGTTGACGGCACAAATTGAGACAAATGGGTACGATCTGATAGCCATGACAGAGACGTGGTTGCAAGGTGACCAGGACTAGGAATTAAATATTCAGGGGTACTTGACAATCCGGAAGGATAGACAGACAGGAAAAGGAGGTGGGGTACCTCTATTGGTAAAGGATGGAATCACTGCAATAGTAAACGATATTGGCTCAAATGATAAGGGTGTTGAAACAGTTTTGGTGGAGATAAGGAATAATAATGGGAAAAAGTCACTGGTGGGCATAGTCTATAGGTCCCTTAACAGTAGCAACTCTGTTGGTCGGAGCATAAACCAGGAAATAGTGGGGGTTTGTAAAAAGGGAACAGCAATAATCATGGGTGATTTTAACCTCAATATTGATTGGACAAATCAAATTGGTCAGGGTAGCCTTGAGGAGGAGTTCATACAGTGCATAAGGAACGTGTTCCTTGAACAGTATGTAATGGAACCAACCAGGGGGCAGGCTATCTTAGATCTGGTCCTATGTAATGAGACAGGATTAATAAACAATCTCCAAGTAAAGAATCCCCCTGGAATGAGTGATCATAACATGATTGAATTTCAAATTCAGAAGGAGGGTAAGAAAGTTGGATCTCTAACCAGCATACTAAACTTAAATAAAGGAGACTATGAAGGTATTTGGACTATGAAGCGCATTTGGAAAGCAGTGACAGGATCGGTCCAAGTCAACATGGATTTATGAAAGGGAAATCATGCTTGACAAATCTTCTGGAATTTTTTGAGGATGTAACTAATAGAGTGGACAAGGGAGAACCAGTGGATGTGGTGTATTTGGACTTTCAAAAGGCTTTTGACAAGGTCTCACACAAGAGATTGGTGTGCAAAATTAAAGCACATGGTATTGGGGGTAATGTACTGACGTGGATCGAGAACTGGTTGGAAAACAGGAAGCAGAGAGTCAGGATAAACGGGTCCTTTTCAGAATGGCAGGCAGTGACTAGTGGGGTTCAATGCTGGGACCCCAGCTATTTACAATATACAATAATGATTTAGATGAAGGAATTGAGTGTAATATCTCCAAGTTTGCAGATGACACTAAACTGGGTGGCGGTGTGAGCTGTGAGGAGGATGCTAAGAGGCTGCAGAGTGACTTGGACAGGTTAGGGGAGTGGGCAAATGCATGGCAGATGCAGTATAATGTGGATAAATGTGAGGTTATCCACTTTGGGGGCAAAAACACGAGGGCAGAATATCATCTGAATGGCGGCAGATTTGGAAAAGGGGAGGTGCAACGAGACCTGGGTGTCATGGTACATCAGTCATTGAAAGTTGGCATGCAGGTACAGCAGGCGGTGAAGAAGGCAAATGGTATGTTGGACTTCATAGCTAGGGGTTTTGAGTATAGCAGCAGGGAGGTCTTACTGCAGTTGTACAGGGCCTTGGTGAGGCCTCACCTGGATTATTGTGTTCAGTTAAGATCTCCTAATCTGAGGAAGGACGTTCTTGCTATTGAGGGAGTGCAGCGAAGGTTCACCAGACTGATTCCCGGGATGGCAGGACTGACATATGAGGAGAGACTGGATCGACTAGGCCTGTATTCACTGGAGTTTAGAAGGATGAGAGGGGATCTCGTAGAAACATAAAATTCTGATGGGACTGGACAGGTTAGATGCAGGAAGAATGTTCCCGATGTTGGGGAAGTCCAGAACTAGGGGACACAGTCTAAGGATAAGGGGTAAGCCATTTAGGACTGAGATGAGGAGAAACTTCTTCACTCAGAGTTGTTAACTTCTGGAATTCCCTACCGCAGAGAGTTGTTGATGCCAGTTCATTGGATATATTCAAGAGGGAGTTAGATATGGCCCTTATGCCTAAAGGTCTCAAGAGGTATGGAGAGAAAGCAGGAAAGGTGTACTGAGGTGGATGATCAGCTATGATCTTACTGAATGGTGGTGCAGGCTCGAAGGGCTGAATGGCCTACTCCTGCACCTATTTTCTATGTTTCTATGTATGAGGGCAGAGTTGGGTAAAGTGGACTGGGAAAATTGATTAAAGTTTAGGACGGTTGATGAACAGTGGTGTATATTTAAGGAGATATTTCACATCTCTCAAGAAAAATATATTCCAGTGATGAGGAAAGGGTGTAAGAAAAAAGATAGCCATCCGTGGCTAACTAAAGAAATAAAGGACGGTATCCAATTAAAAACAAGAGCATACAAAGTGGCCAAAATTAGTGGGAGGACAGAAGACTGGGAAGCTTTTAAAAGTCAGCAAAGAACGATTAAAAAAATGATTAAGAAAGGGAAGATAGACTATGAAAGTAAACTAGCACAAAATATAAAAACAGATAGCAAGAGTTTCTATAGGTATATAAAAAGGAAAAGAGTGGCTAAAGTAAATGTTGGTCCCTTAGAGGACGAGACCGGGGAATTAGTAATGGGGAACATGGAGATGGCAGAAACTCTGAACAAATATTTTGTATCAGTCTTTACGGTAGAGGACAAAACAATATTCCAACAGTGGATAGTCAAGGGGCTATCGGGTGGGGAGGAACTTAACACAATCACAATAAGGAGGTGGTACTCAGTAAGATAATGGGACTAAAGGCAGATAAATCCCTGGACCGCATGGCTTGCATCCTAGAGTCTTAAGAGAAGTAGCGGAAGGGATAGTGGATGCATTGGTTGTAATTTACCAAAAATTCCCTGGATTCTGGGGAGGTCCCAGCAGATTGGAAAACTGCAAATGTGACGCCCCTATTTAAATAAGGAGGCAGACAAAAAGCAGGAAACTATCGACCAGTTAGCCTAACATCTGTGGTTGGGAAAATGTTGGAGTCCATTATTAAAGAAGCAGTAGCAGGACATTTGGATAAGCAAAATTCGGTCAGGTAGAGTCAGCATGGATTTATGAAGGGGAAGTCATGTTTGACAAATTTGCTGGAGTTCTTTGAGGATGTAATGAACAGGGTGGATAAAGGGGAACCAGTGGGTGTGGTATATTTGGACTTCCAGAAGGCATTTGACAAGGTGCCACATAAAAGGTTACTGCACAAGATAAAAGTTCACGGGGTTGGAGGTAATATATTAGTATGGATAGAGGATTGGCTAACTAACAGAAGAGAGTTGGGGTGAATGGTTCATTCTCTGGTTGGCAACCAGTAAGTAGTGGGGTGCCGCAGGGATCAGTGCTGGGACCCCAATTATTTACAATCTATATTAACGACTTGGAAAAAGGGACTGAGTGTAACATAGCCAAGTTTGCTGATGATACAAAGATGGGAAGAAAAGCAATCTGTGAGGAGGGCACAATAAAAATCTGCAAAAAGACAGACAGGCTAAGTGAGAGGGCAAAAATTTGACAGATGGAGTATAATGTTGGAAAGTGCGAGATCATGCACTTTGGCAGAAAAAAATCAAAGAGCAAGTTATTATTTAAATGGAGAAAGATTGCAAAGTGCTGTAGTACAGCGGGACCTGGGGGTACTTGTGCATGAAACACAAATGGATAGTATGCAGGTACAGCAAGTGATCAGGAAGGCCAATGGAATCTTGGCCTTTATTGCAAAGGGGATGGAGTATAAAAGCAGGGAAGTCTTGCTACAGCTATACAAGGTTTTGGTGAGGCCACACCTGGAATACTGCGTGCTGTTTTGGCTTCCATATTCAAGAAAGGATATACTTGCTTTGGAGGCAGTTCAGAGAAGGTTCATTAGGTTGATTCCGGGGATGAGGGGGTTGCCTTTTGAGGAACAGTTGAGTAGTTTGGGTCTCTACTCATTGGAGTTCAGAAGAATGAGAGGTGATCTTATTGAAATGTGTAAGATTATGAGGGAGCTTGACAAGGCAGATGCAGAGAGGATGTTTCCACTGATGGGGGAAGACAAGAACTGATCTTAGAATAAGGGGCCGCCCATTTAAAACAGAGATGAGGAGAAATTTCTTCTGAGGGTTGTAAATCTGTGGAATTCGCTACCTCAGAGAGCTGTGGAAGCTGGGACATTGAATAAATTTAAGACAGAAATGGACAATTTCTTAAATGATATGGGGTTATGGAGTTGAGTCGATGATCAGATCAGCCATGATCTTACTGAATGGCGGATCAGGTTCAAAGTGCCGTATGGCCTACTCCAGTTCCTATTTGTTCCGTTCTTATAACCGGTTCCAATGCCCCAGGAATCTAAAGCCCTTCCTCCTGCACCATCTCTCCAGCCACGCATTCATCTGCTCTATCCTCCCATTTTTGTACTCACTCGCGCGGGAGTAATTCGGAGAATAGAAACATAGAAATTTACAACACAGAAGGAGACCATTTCAGCCCATCGTATCCGCATCGGCCGACAAAGAGCCGTATTGCCCTTGGTCAGCAATCCTAAAGATTACATGTAAACCTATGAACAATGACGGAAAGGCAAAGAGCACCTAGGCCAACCAGTCCGCCTCACACCACTGCAACACCCCTTATACTGAAAACATCTACACTTCACCCCAACCCGAGCCATGTGATCTCCTGGGAGAGGCAAAAACCAGATAAAAACTCAGGCTAATTTTGGGAGAAAAAATCTGGGAAAATTCCTCTCTGACCCATCCAGGTGATCGAAACTAGTTCAGGAGATCACCCTGGCCGTATTCTATTCCCTGCAGTACTTACCATTATATCTGCATCGTCCAACAAAAGGTCAGTCTGTCTGATCCCAATTACCAGCTCTCGATCCGTAACCCTGCAGGTTACTGCACTTCAAGTGCCCATCCAACCATCTCTTAAAAGTGGTGAGGGTTTCTGCATCCATCACTCTTCTAGGCAGCGAGTTCCAGATCCCCACAACCCTATGCGTAAAGAAGCCCCCCCTCTCCTCAAATCTCCTTTAAATCTTCCACCAACAACCTTAAAACAATGCCCCTCATAATAGATCCCATCGACCAGTGGAAATAGACCCTTACTATCCACTATGTCCCCCCTCAATATTTTGTACACCTAATGAAGTCTCCTCTCAACCTCCTCCGTTCCAATGAGAACAAACCCAGCCTATCCAATCTGTCCTCATAACTAAGATTCTACATTCCAGGCAGCATCCTCGTAAATCTCCTCTGCTTCCTCTCTAGTGCAATTACGTCCTTCCCATAATATGGTGGGCAGAACTGTACGCAGTACTCCAGATGTGGCCTAACCAAAGTATTATACAATTTAAGCATAACCTCCCTTTTATATTCTATGCCTCGGCCAATAAAGGCAAAGATTCCGTATGCCGCCTTAACCACCTTATCCACCTGGCCTGCTACTTTCAGGGATCTGTGGACAAGCACTCCAAGGTTCCTTTGTTCATCTACACTATTAAATGGCCTACCGTTTAATGTGTATACCCGTTCCTTATTAGCCCTCCCAAAGTGCATCACCTCACACTTCACTGAATTAAATTCCATTTGTCACTGTCTGCCCACCTGACCAGTAGATTGATATCCTCCTGCAGCCCATGACTTTCCTCTTCATTATCAACCACACAGCCAATTTTATTGTTGTCTGCAAACTTCTTAATCATACTCCCTATATTCAAATCTAGATAATTGATATATACCACAAAAAGTAAGAGACCTAGTACTGAACTCTGTGGAACCCCACTGGAAACATCCTTCCAGTCACAAAAACATCCATCAATCATTACCCTTTGCTTCCTACCTCCAAGCCAATTTTGGATACAACTTGACACTTTGCCCTGTATCCCATGGGCTTTAACCTTCATGATCAGTCTACCATGTGGGACCTTATCAAAAGCCTTGCTAAAGTCCATATATACTACGTCGTATGCACTACCCTCATCAACTTTCTTGGTTACCTCCTCAAAAAAATTCAATCAGTTTAGTCAAACACGATCTTCCCTTAACAAATCCGTGCTGACTGTCCCTAATTAATAATTGCCTTTCCAAATGCAGATTTATCCTATCTTTCAGGATTTTTTCCAATAATTTTCCCACCACTGAGGTTAGGCTGACAGGCCTGTAATTACTCGGCCTATTCCTTTTTCCCCTCCGAGGTCCTTTTTTTTATAAAAATCTCTTTTCTAACTCCCTAAAATCTGCCTATAGGACCTCATCCCTCTTTGTACCTATGTCGTTGGTACCAATATGGACCATGACCTCTGGCTGTTCACCCCTCAGAATGTTCTGCAGCCGCTCAGTGACATCCTTAACTCAGGCACCAGGGAGACAACACAACATCCTGGAGTCACGTATGCGGTCGCAGAAATGCCTGTTGGTTCCCCTAACTATCGAATCCCCTACCACTATTGCTCTCCCACTCTTCTTTACCCCCACCCCCCGCCCCCTCAGTACAGCTGAGCCACCTGTGGTGCTGTGGATTTGGCTCTGGCTTTACTCCTCAGAGGAATCATCACCCTCACTGGTACTCAACAGAATATTGGTTGGAGAGTGAGATGCACTTAGGGAACACCTGCATGACCTGCCTATCTGATGGAATAAAAGCCCACAGTCAATAACAGTCCGCAAGTCTCGTGTTTGCCCGGGGTAACTGGCCGCCATCTTGGACAGAGAGGGATCAGGGTGCCTGCGTGGCCATCTTGCTCGTGGCTTTCTCCCCGACAGGCTTGGGTTACAGCACCTCCACGGCCATCTTGGTACAGGAGCAGCGAGTGAGTGGGGCTTCAATGTCCCAGTGACCAGGAGAGAAAATCATTGCCTCATTGATTTTATTCTCACTTTGCACACAGCGGGTGAAGAACTGAACCCAACTAGAGCAGAGGGAGGGAGAAAACTGAGGATGGAGGAAATAAATGTTGGAGATGGTGTGATGGGTTTGGATTTCAGCACAGGGAGGAGGGAGAGTGTGTGGGATGGGGATTTACAGCTTTGGGGGAACAAGAGAGGAAAGAATGTTCCATAGCAATTAGAATTGTCTGTCCTCAATTTCTATCCTATACTTCCAGTGCTGACTTTTGTAAACCCATTTTACAGGATATTAGATGAGCATTTGCAGATGGGAAACTCGAACCAAACATGATGTCAAGATCTGACAGAGTCACTCCATTCATCAGGACTTGAATATTATTGGCCTTTCAAAGTAGGAGAAATGTTTGTTTGTTCTGTCTGTGGGAAAAGATTTCAAACATCAGTGTGACTGGAAAAGCACCGAGACACACAAACCCGAGTGAGTGTGTTCCAGTGCACTGACTCTGGAAAGAGCTTGAACCAGTTACACAGCCTGAAAAACCATTCACAGCAGGGAGAAACCGTACACATGTTCAGTGTGTGGACGAGGCTTTAACTGATCGTTTAACCTGGAGAGACACAAGGACACCCGCACCACAGAGAAACTGTGGGAATGTGGGGACTGCGGGAAGCGATTCAGATCCCCCTCCCGGCTGGAAACTCATCGGCGCATTCACACTGGGTAGAGGTCGTTCACCTGCCCCATGTGTGGGAAGGGATTCACTCGTTCATCCAACCTGCTGATACACCAGCAAATTCACAGTGGGGAGAGGCCGTTGATCTGCTCCGTGTGTGGGAAGAGATTCACTCGTTCATCCCACCTTACTTCACACCAGCAAGTTCACACCAATAAGAGGCCATTTAAATGTTCTGATTGTGAAAAGGGCTTTAAAAGCAGAAATGATCTGATGAAACACCAACGAGTACACACCGGGGAGAGGCCATTCACCTGCTCTGAGAGTGGGAAGGGATTCACTCAGTTGTCCAACCTGCTGAGACACCAGCGAGTTCACAAGTGACTGCAGGGGTTGGATTCTGCTGTTATTTTTGCCATTAATCACATCCAGGACTGAACCATGTTCACTCGGACCATTGGGGTTTGTTGCTGCTGATGTAATTAATCCTTATAACTGGGCTGGAGTTTAATTTTCTGGATATCACAGAATCATAGAATGGTTACAGCACAGAAGGAGGCCTTTCGGCCCATGCCGGCTCTCTGCAAGGGCACTTCAGCTAGTCCCCCGCCCTTACCCCGTAGCCCAGTTTCAGGGACTTATCCAATTCCCTTTTTGAAAGCGATGATTGCGTCTAGCTCCACCACCCTTGCAATCAGTGCTTTCCAGATCCTAACCACTCGCTGCACAAATTTTTTTCTCATGTCGCCTTTGGTTCTTTTGTCAATTATCTTGAAGCTGTGTCCTCTGGTTCTCGACCCTTCCGCCAATCGGAACAGTTTCTCTCTACTCGGTCCAGCCCCTCATAATTTTGAACACCTCGATCAAATCCCCTCTCAACCTTCTGTTCTAAGAAGAACAACCCCAGCTTCACCAGTCTATCCATGTAACTGAAGTCCCTCATCCCTGGAATCATTCTTGTCAATCTTTTCTGCACCCTCTGTCAAACAACTGTTAAATAAATCAGCTTTGTTTCCTACATACAGTGAGTCGATTCCTTGATTTCTCCAAGAGGAGACTAATTGATGTCCTGTTACCGACTGTTCCATTTTTGAACCTTTTCTCCTTTGTTAAAGGAAGACTTGTATTTATAAAGTGCCTTTCACCACCTCAGGAATTCCCAAAGCCCTTTACAACCAATGAAGTAACTTTTAAATGCAGTTGCTGCTGTAGTGTCGGAGATGCAGCAACAAATTTGCACACAGCAGGCTCCCACACACAGCAATGTGATAATGACCAGATAATCTGTTTTAATGATGTTGGTCGAGCGATAAATGTTAGCCAGGACACCAGGGAAAATTCCCACTTACTTGGAAATAATGTCATGAGATATTTTACGCCCACTTGAGGGGTCAGATGGGGTTGAATGTCTCATGTGAAAGACGGCACCTCTGACAGTGCAGCGCTCCCCCTCTACTGTATTGGAATGTCGGCCTAAATTTTATGCTCCAGGCTCTGGAGGTGGACTTGAACCGACTGACTCAGAGACTAGTGTGCTACGCCTGAGCCACGACTAACAGCTCATTGCTCTGGAATATTTCAGTTCTCTTACCATCGGTTACTCTCCTGGACAAGTCCGAGCTTCCCATACCTTCCACAGTACCTCTCCCAGCCTTAGGATCCCGGGAAGGTATTGGTAACATACCTGTGTACCTGCCCTGGGAGTGTTTGATGGGACAGTGTAGGGAGATCTTTATTTTGTATTTAACCTGTGCTGTTCCTGCCCTGGGTGTGTTCAATGGGACAGTGTAGAGGGAAGCTTTCTCTGTATCGAACCCCTGCTGTACCTACACTGGGGTTTTTTTGAGACAGAGTAGAGGCATCTTTATTCTGTATTTAACCAGTGCAGTGTCTGCCCTGGGAGAGTGTAGAGGGGGCTTTACTCCATATCTAACCCGTGCTGTAGTGTCCCTGGGAATGTTTGATGGGACAGTGCAGAGGGAGCTTTACTCTGTATATAAATCATGCTGTACTAGCCCTGGGAGTGTTTGATGGGACAGTGTAGAGGGAGTTTTATTCTGTATCTAACCTGTTCAGTCCCTGCCCTGCGAGTGTTTACATAAGAACTCGGAGCAGGAGTAGGCCATTCGGCCCCTCGAGCCTGCTCTGCCATTCAATGAGATCATGGCTGATCTACCTTAACTCCACGTTCTTGCACTATCTCCATATCCATTGATTCGCTTAATATCCAAAAATCTAGCGATCTCTGCCTTGAATGTACTCAACAACTAAGCATCCACAGCCTTCGGTGTAGAGAATACCAGAGATTCACCAGTGAAAAAGTTTCTCCTCTTCTCTGTCCGAAATGGCTGACCCCTCATTCTGAGACTATGACCCTTTGGGTTCAAGACTACCCAGCAAGAGGAAAGATCCTCCCCCTGTATCTACCCTGTCAAGCCCTGTAAGAATTTTTTTATGTTTCAATGAAATCACACCTCATTCTTCTAAACTCTTGAGAATATATGCCTTGTCTACTCAATCTCTCCGCATAGGACAATCCCCCCCCATCCCAGGAATCAGTCTGGTGAACCTGGCCGTGAATATGGGTTGAGGAATTCACATGGAGGCTTCATTTAAGGTTTCATTACCCCTGAACAAAGTTTCCATCAGGGCCTCGATGCAATCATCCACGATAAGCTCATGGGTGGGAAGGGCCTTGTTTGCAAGCCAACGGACATTCTGGAGGGAGATGTGGAAGGGTTCGGTGATGGCTGCCCCACTATCTACGTCCACAGGGTCAGCGCTGGGGGCGGGGGGTGAAGGGGGAGTTGGACGGGGAGGAGATTGGCAAGATTAGCCCCCAGTGGCCCACTGGGTGGGAAGGTCGGCAAGAGAGTAGGATGGGACTGTTGGTCTTGCTGCTCCTGAGGAGGCAGCGATGAGTGTCTCGATGGGCCCTTTGGAGGATGCTGAGAGGGGCACCAAGGGAAGCTGCAGGCTTGTTTAGGAGGGAGTCAAGCCTGGGACAGCAGCAGGAGAGTAGGAAGGTCAAAGAGTAATGAAGGATTGGGTAGGGATTTGGGAGGGCAGAGTATCCAAAAGAGAGGACATGAAAGGAGGTGCGACAATAGGAGAGCGCGGTCAGGCAGGGATAGAGAGAAAAGGAAAAGGGGAAAAAGTTGAAAAGTATTGAATGACTCTGCCCGAGCAGCAGCCAAAGTGCACACATGAATGGACACGGGAAAAGCTCAGGTTACATCGGCCTTGTTACATGTGATAATTAATGGGATACATATTTCCTGGCAGCAGGTTGGAGACAATAGTGGGGAGACCAGGGTCAAAGTCCGAGGTCCCATGGAGGGACAAAGCTGGTGTAAGTAGGATGGGGCCGGCAGGGAGCATTGCCAGACCGCTGTCCAAATTCAGAGACAGGTGTAGCAGGCGAGTGAAGTCCAGAGTTTGAGGAGGGAGGTTGTTACTGTAGGAACGAGAGTCGGTGGTGGGAAAGGAAGCTGATGGCGAAATAGACGCAAGTTGCAGGTCACTGTAGATCAAAGTGGCGGAGAAAAAGTAAAACCACAAGCCAGCGAGCAGCAAAGCTGGAAACCAGTAGAACGAGTCACCGGACAGCGAGTGAAACAGCTTAGTTATAGGCCAACAGCGCTGAAAAACCACTGGAACCAGTTCAGCAGACACACAGCCGCAGTATCAATTTTAAAACTTTTTTTTTTAGCAGCAAAGAGAGAGAGAGACGAAGCAGATAAATCTTACAATGTAGACCAGTTGTGGCCACGGCAGGGGGTGGTAAGAAAGGACTTAATTGATCAAGATAAGGTTCGCACATAGTAAGGAAGACTCCACTTGGTAATAACTCTTGGAAGCAAGAGACAAGTTGAGATAACAGCAGAATGTCTCTGTGTCTTGTAGAAACAAGCAGGCAATTAGTAGCAACACACATGGTTAACTGAGGGACAAAAAAGGTATAAAGATAGACAAGTTCGGACAGTCCAGAGCAAGAATCCGGGAACAACACTCAATAGAAGCACAGACCAGGGAGCGACCCTTGAAGGAACAGTGTCAGGACCGGATTGATCACCCGGGATGTATTGGATAACAGTGTATTTTGAGTGGCAAGGAACACCTTTTGTAATGCTTTGTCTGCAGAGTTGAGTTAAGCAGAGTGTTGTACTTTTCAAGTATTAAACAAACATTAACGATACTGTCATTTGTCTAGTGTGTAATTTGATATTTAACTCAGGCACTACTAGTCACATGACTAGCGAAATTGCCATTTGCGCAACAGTGGAGAGCACTGGTTCATACAATCACAGGACAGAGAGTGGAGAGCATCAGTTCATACAATCACAGGACAGAGAGTGGAGAGCACCAGTTCATACAATCACAGGACAGAGAGTGGAGAGCATCAGTTGATACAAATCACAGATCAGAAAGTGGAGAGCACCAGTTCATACAATCACAGGACAGAGAGTGGAGAGCATCAGTTCATACAATCACAGGACAGAAGTTGGATCATTGGTCTTTGGTCTTTGAAATGATTACTTCTCATTGTGCCTTTTGATCTACCCAAGAATTGATTTAATGATTTACTGAGACAGCTAGAGACTGATTTAACTTTTCAATTACTCAAGTTCTGATTTTAAGTTTACTTATATTTAATCTATATATGAATCAATTTTGTTTCAATATAATTGATCTTGATTATACTGAGAGTACTATCATAGAATCCCTATTCTAGTATTCCCTATTCACTGTGTAAACTGAGTTTTTCCTGTGTCTATTTGCTGCCGCTTCAGACCCGAGCCATTCCCTTCTATTTCCACTTCCTTCTCCCGCTTTTTCTTTTCTCTCTATCCCTCCCTGACCAATCTCTTCTGTCGTCATGTCGCCTTTCATCTCTCCTCTCTCGGAAAATCTGCCCTCCCAAATCCCTCCCCTAACCCTTCATTACTCTCCGACCTCCCTACTCTCCTGCCACCGTCCCAGGCTCGACTCCCTTTGAGACAAGCCTGCAGCTTCCCTCTGTGCCTCTCTTGGCATCCGCCGAAGGGCCCAACGTGGCTCTCGTCGCTGTCTCCTCACGAGCAGCAACCCCAACTGTCCCATCCTCCTCTCACCGACCTTGCCACCCAGCTTGGGGAGGGGGGGGGGGGGCTAACCTTGCCAATCTCCTCCCCGTCCAACTCACCCCTCCAATCCCTGACCCTGTGGATGCTAGCAGTGGATCAGCCATCACCGATTCTCTCTGCATCTCCTTGCAGAATGTCCGTTCACTTGCGGACAAGGCCCTTGTCATCCATGAGCTTATCGTGGATGATTGCATCGACATCATGGCCCTGACTGAAACTTGGCTGAGGGATGATGACACATTATCTTTAAATGAAGCCGCCCCTCCCTTCGGTGGTGTGGCTCTCATCATCAAATCCCACCTTGGTCTGTCCCCCTACTCCTCCGGCATTTTCTCCTCCTTTGAACATCTCACCTTATTCCACCCCTCTCACCTCATTTAAATTTCTCGTTCTCTATCGCCCTCCCAAGTAAGATTAAAATATTATCGCGGATATATCCTCACTGCTCTCCTCCCTCAGCACCAAGTGACTTCTCATCCTCGGTGATTTCAACGTCCATCTCAATTCAAGTGAACTCCTCAACCCATACTCACACCCTCCCCCTTGACCTTGCCATCTCTCGTGGCCTCGATATTCCTACCGTGTCAATTACAGATAAGGCCATCTCTGACCATTTCCTTGTATCGCTCTCCACCCACATCCCCCGTCCCCCACCCAAATCTACTTCCTTCTGCATCCTCCCCGGGAAAATACTTTCTTCAAACTCTCTTACAACTGCACTTATCAACTCCAACTGTCCAGCCTTTGGCCCTCCTTTCACCATGACATTTCTGTAGCCACCGATCTGCTCACCCACACCCTCACTACCACCTTTGATGCCCTAGTCCCTGTTATTACTCTCTCTCACCCTGGCCATTCCCCCCGGTACAGCTCTTACCTTTGCTCCAAGTCCAAAGAGCGCAGACTTGAACAGATGTGGCAGACAAGTTGTTTAGCCATTCATCACGAGATCTGGCTCGACCACATAAAGCATTTTCAGGTCCTACTCTTGTCTGTAAAAACTGCTCACTGTTCCAGGATCATTCTGGAATGCAAAGCTAACCCCCAGCTACTATTCTCTACTGCTAACCGTCTCCTTAAACCCTTCTCCCCTGTCTCCACCACACTCACCTCCAACAAACTCATGGACTTCTTTGTCTCAAAGATTGAGACCATCCGATCATCTGCCTCTTCCAGTTCCCTTCCTTCCCCTCGCCCATGGGGGCAATGTTCCTCTGAGGTGCCCCCTTGCCCTAATTCTAAACTCGCATCTTTCTCTAGTTTCTCTCTGATCTCTCCACGCTCATCTTGTCCGTGAGACCCACTTCCTGCTCCCTTGACCCTATTCCCACTAAACTGATGACCACACAACTTCCTTTTCTAGCTCCCATGTTAGTTGACATTGTTAACGGTTCTCTCTCCTCAGGTACTGTCCCCTGCATGGTCTACAGAGCAGTAGTGAAAGCCGCCTTCCTATATGCTTCAGAGAATGGACCATGTACAGCAGGCACCTCAAAGCACTGGAGAAGGACCAATGCTGCCTCCGTAAGATCCTGCAAATCCATTGGCAGGAAAGGTGCACCAACGTCAGTGTTCTCGCTCAAGCCAACATCCCCAGCATTGAGGCATTGACCACACTCAATCAGCTCTAATGGATGGGCCACATTGTCCACATGCCCGATACTAGACTCCAAAACAAGTGCTCTACTCGGAGTTCCAACACGGCATGTGAGCCCCAGGTGGGCAGAGGAAACACTGCAAGGACACCCTCTGTGGAAGAAAGAATCTATGAATCTATGGCTTATGGTAAAGGGAAGGGTTAAATTCTGTTTTTGCTATATTTGAAGAAATAATAGGACTAGAACAACACCCACACTTTTTAGCCTTGAAACTTAGAAATGTAATTAAATGACTATCCGGTATTAAAAGGGAGTCTCCTGATATTCTGCTTATCAGACTGTGAACAGGGAGAAACTATGCCAGGACAGATAGAGTGTGTGCCTCCCGAGACGACCTTTGTACTCACGGAACTAATGAATAAGATTCCTTTTCTATTTCTGTATAAAGATAGGGACAATTTGCTTGTACAGGAGAGTTTTCTGCCTTGCTACGGTCCAAGCAGGCTCTCCGAGATATCTCGCTTTTTAAAAATAAAATTCTCTCGAAGCACGACTCTGAAAGCCTCCGCCTGAGTTAATTTAACTTAGAAATTTCCTCAAAACCTCCTTGAAAAAGTGCAACATCCCCATTGACAACTGGGAATCCCTGGCCCAAGACTACTCAAAGTGGAGGAGAAACAACTGAAAAGGCGCCGAACACCTCGAGTCTCTTCGCCGGGAGCAAGCGGAGATCAAATGCCAACAGCAGAAGGAGCGCGCGGCAACCCAAGCACTCCACCCACCCGTCCCTTCAACCACTATCTGCCCCACCTGTGACAGAGACTGTAGGTCCCGCATTCGACTTCATTCACCTGAGAACTCATATTAATGTGGAAGCAAGTCATCCTCGACTCCGAGGGACTGCCTAAAAAGAACTGTCCCCCTCTCCTTCAAATCTGCTGTCATCACCCCTCTCCTCAAAAAAAAAATAGCTCTTGACTCCACTGTGTTTGTTAGCTTCCACCCCATCTCCAACTCCCTTTCCTCTCCAAAGTCCTTGAATGTGTTGCCTCCTCCCAAATTCATGCCCACCTTTCCCAGAATTCCATGTATGAATCCCTTCAATCTGGTTTCCGCCCTTGCCACAGTACTGAAACTTCTCTCATCAAAGTCACAAATTACATTCTTTGTAAATGTGACGAAGGTAAACTAACTCTCCTCATCCCCCTCAACCTGTCTGCAATCTTTGACACAGTTAACCACTCCATACTTCTTCAACGCCTCTCCACCATCATCCAGCTGGGTGGACTGCACTCGCTTAGTTCCATTCCTATCTATCTAATCATAACCAGAAAATCTCCTGCAATGGCTTCTCTTCCCACCCCCGCATCATTACCTCTGGTGTCCCCCAAAGATCTATCCTTGGTCCCCTCCGATCTCTCATCTATATGCTGCCTCTTGGCGATGTCATCCGAAACATAGAAAATAAGTGCAGGAGTAGGCCATTCAGTCCTTCGAGCCTGCACCTCCATTCAATAAGATCATGGCTGATCATTCCCTCATACCCCTTTCCTGCTTTCTCTCCATACCCCTTGATCCCCTTAGCCGTAAGGGCCATATCTAACTCCCTCTTGATATATCCAATGAACTGGCATCAACAACTCTCTGCGGCAGGGAATTCCACAGGTTAACAATCCTCTGAGTGAAGAAGTTTCTCCTCATCTCGATCCTAAATGGCTTACCCCTTATCCTTAGACTGTGACCCCTGGTTCTGGACTTCCCCAACATTGGAACATTCTTCCTGCATCTAACCTGTCCAGTCCCGTCAGAATTTTATATGTTTCTATGAGATCCCCTCTCATCCTTCTAAACTCCAGTGAATACAGGCCGAGTCAATCCAGTCTCTCCTCATATGTCAGTTCTGCCATTCCGGGAATCAGTCTGGTGAACCTTCGCTGCACTTCCTCAATAGAAAGAACGTCCTTCCTCAGATTAGGAGACCAAAACTGAAAACACGGAGTCAGGTTCCACATGTATGCTGATGACACCTAGCTCTACCTCTTCATCATTTCTCTCGACCCCTCCATGGTCTCTAAATTGTCAGACTGCTTGGCTGACATCCAGTACTGGATGAGCATAAATGTTCTGCAATTAAATATTGGGAAGACTGAATCCATTGTCTTTGGTCCACGCCACGAACTGCGTTCCCCAGCCACTGACTCCATCCCTTTCCCTAGCATCTACCTGAGGCTAAACCAGACAGTTCACAACCTAGGCATCATATTTGACCCTGAAATGAGCATATGGCCACATCCGCGGCATAACTAAATCCCATCTATTTCCACCTCCGTAACATTGCCCGCATCTGCCCTGCCTCAGCTCACCTCCTGCTGAAACTCTCATCCATGCCTTTGTTACCTCTACTTACCTTGACTACTCCAACGCACATTCTACCCTACGTAAACTTGAGGTAATCCACAACTCGACTGCCCGTGTCCTAACTCGCTCCAAGTCCCGATCACTGATCATCCATGTGCTCGCTGACCTACATTGGCTCCCGGTTAAGCAACGCCTCGATTTCAAAATTCACATCCTTGTTTACAAATCCCTCCATGGCCTCGCCCCTCCCAATCGCTTATCTCTTTCAGCCTCACAACGCCACGTGATATCTGTGTTCCTCAAACTCTGCCCTCTTGAGCATTCCTGATCAGAACTGTTCCACCATCGGTGTCCGGGCCTTCAGCTGCCTGGGCCCGAAGCTCTGGAACTCCCTCCCTAAACCTCTCTGCCTCTGGACATTTCTTTCCTCCTTTAAAGACTTTGCTTAAAATCTACCTCTTTGACCAAGCTTTTGGTCATCTGCTGTAATTTGTTCTTTTGTGCCTCGGTGTCAAATTTATTTGCTTTGTCTTGTAACACTGCAAGCACCTTGGGACATTTTACTATGTTAAAAGTGCTATAAAAATAAAGTTGTTGATGTTGTTGATAGCAATGGGAGCTCGTACAACCGGAGCTCCCATTATTATCAATGAGAATACTAGATGTTCATTGGTGGTCCAGGTCCACGTTATCCCAGGATATGAATATATACCTGGAAGACCATGTTCCTGTACATTGCACTGCGAAAATAGGACTCCGATCACAATCCTATGTTCCTCCGAGTCCACCAGTTAATTTTGATTAAAAAATTCCGGTCGGAGGCATTCGCCCGAAAGAAGCCTCCGACCGCAATTTCCTCCCCAAAGTATTTGTTTAATTTCTCTGCCATTTTCTTATTCCATATTATAATTTCTCCTGTCTCAGCCTGTAGGGGACCCACATTTACTTTTGCTAATCTTTTCCTTTTTAACAATACTATAGAAGCTTTTACAATCTGTTTTTATGTCTCTCGTTAGTTTACTCTCATTCTATTTTCCCATTTCAGTTTCTTGGTCCTCCTTTGCTGAATTCTAAAATGCTCCCAATCCCCAGACTTACTGCTCTTTTTGGCAACATTATAAGCCTCTTCCTTTGATCTACAACTATCTTTAACTTCTCTTGTTAGTCACAGTTGGACCACCTTTCCTGTGGGGTTTGTGTGCCTTAAAGGAATGTATGTTTGCTGTAAATTATGTATTAATTCTTTAATGCGAGGCATTGCTTATCTACTTTCATACCTTTTAATGTAGTTTCCCAATCTATCTTAGGTAACTCACCCCTCATAGCTAAAAAGTTTGCTTTGTTTAAATTTAAGACCCTAGTTTTGGATTTAATGAAATCACTTTCAAACTTAATGTAACATTCTATCATATTATGGTCATTCTTCCGTTACCAGCACATCCCATGTACAAATAAACAAGACTCACTGTTAAAAGTTGTTGCTGTTAATAATCACAAATCATTTTTTACAAATCACTCCATAGCCTCGCCCCTCCCGATCTCGGGAATCTGTTGCAGCCCACAAGATGTCTGCACTCCTCAAATTCTGCCCTTTTGACCATCCCTGATTATAATCGCTCCACCATCGGTGTCCGGCCCTTCAGCTGCCTGGGCCCCGAGCTCTGGAGCTCCCTCCCTAAACCTCTCCGCCTCTTTCCTACTTTCAGACCCTCCTTAAAACCTACCTCTTTGACCCAGCTTTTGGTCATCTGCCGTAATTTCTTCGTTTGTAGCTCGATGTCAAATGTATGTGTTGTGTCCTGTAACACTGCTGTGAAGCGGCTTGGGACGTTTTACTACGTTAAAGGCGCTCTATAAAGAAAAGTTATTATTAATAGTGCAGGAGTGAGGGATTCAGTGAGTTGGGAGTCCGGCGCAGGCGCACTGCGAGTGGTACCGCCCCTCAGCACCGACGCGACGAGGAACGTCGAGGGCGATATGGGCGGGGCTGTTACGTCACCCGCTCGGCGTGCGTTGAGGCGGTTTAACGGTTTTCAAATCAGGAGCCACGTGACCCCCGAGCTGCCCAGCGCGCCTTCAACACAGTGGGCGGGGCTCTGTGGCGCTGCCGACTCCTATTGGTGGGCGTGGCTGACAATCTGCTGCATTCAGCCAATAGACGGTCCGGACTCTCTAAGGGTCATTAATTTATGCAGCGAAGGCGCTCCGTGGCGGCACTGCCCATGCTTGGTGCCGCCCTCTCCACCCCCAGTCCCCGGATGCCAAGCAGTTTGCTATAACCAGCAGTTGGACAATGTGGGGAACCGGGGGCCGCAGGGAACCGGACTGATGGTGGGTGGCTGGGGCTGGGGCCGGGGCAGAGCGCTCGGCTGGCGGGCAGGGAGGGTGCGGTGAGTCTGTGAGGGAAAACACCGGACTGAACACACAGCCCCGGAGCTCAGGGTTTGGGGACATGCGGGAGATAGACTGAAACTTCCAGTGAGCTCAGACAGTGTGTAACCCGGGGGCCCAGTGAGCTCAGAAGACAGTGTGTAACCCGGGGGCCCAGTGAGCTCAGACAGTGTGTAACCCGGGGGCCCAGTGAGATCAGACAGTGTGTAACCCGGGGGCCCGGTGAGATCAGACAGTGTGTAACCCGGGGGCCCGGTGAGATCAGACAGTGTGTAACCCGGGGGCCCGGTGAGATCAGACAGTGTGTAACCCGGGATCCCGGTGAGATCAGACAGTGTCTAACCCGGGGGCCCGGAGAGATCAGACAGTGTGTAACGCGGGGAGGATGGGCCCAGTGAGATTAGTCAGTGTGTAACCCGGGGAGAATTCTGGTGATTTTCTGTAAGTCCAGACGGGCGGGACAGGAATCTGAAGAATAGGATAAAATCAAACAGAAATACTGGACATATACTTTTCTGAAACATTGGAAAAACACTTTACACTACATTCCACTTCACAACATTAATATTCTTCTAATTTTCTGCCCTTTCATAATTAGATCTCCCGGTGAATGGCGGAGTGATTGAGAAAGTTCCACAGCTGGAAGGAAACAGGGATTGTGGACTGAGGAACAACAGCAGGTGAACCAGCACAGGATTGTGAGAGCACCAACCAGTGAGCCCCTTCCGATTGAAAGCGCTTCAATAGATCGACTGGGGAGGAAGGTAAGAGAAAGTGCCATTTACTCAGATACACACCGGTCCTGTAGACAGTACACACAGGTTACAAGGTAAGGCAGGAAATGAGACTGGGAGAGTCTGACCACCGAGCACAATTATCCAGCATGAGGCCGTGCAATGGGATGTGAAGTGAGATCACTTTCTGTCTCTAAACACACAGTCACAGTGAATCTTGTGTGTTTTAGAGTAAAGGGCTTTGATCTAAGAGGTGACTCCAGTTTGAGGCAGAGCCCAGCAGATGGACCCGTCTCTGTACATTCGGTGGGGCTGAACTCACACCGACACTATCAGATCTCAATGTTCAAATATTTCCCATCTGGTGAGAAAGCCATTGGAAAGATTGAACTGGAAGCATCATAGTCAATTCATTGATCACGATGCACAGACCAATCTGAAAGACCAGCACGGCCTATCACTGACAGAATCAGTTATTCATTCATGAACATTTGGAATTAACAGAAAATATATTGATAAGTACTACTATTGAAGCATTGATCACTCGAGGTATGTAGTATTCTAATAAAGTGAAACACAGATGAGGAGAGTTGCAATTTATTGATTGGCGTCGTACTTGACTCCGAGATGAGTTTCCGAACCCATATTCTCTCAATCACCAAGTACGTTTACTTCCAGCTCCATAACATCGCCGGTCTCTGCCCCTTCCTCAGCTCATCTGCTCAAACCCTCATCCATGCCTCTGTTACCACGACTTTGGACTATTCCATTGCTCTCCTGATCGGCCTCACACCTCGCACTCTCCGCAAACTTAAGCTTATCAAAAACACTCCTGACCGTATCCTTACTCAAGAACACAAGAAGTAGCAGCAGGTGTTGGCCATACGGCCCCTCCCATCTGCTCCGCCATTCAGTAAGATCTCTATTCGATAGAGAATTTCAAAGATGCACAACTCTTAAGTGAAGAAATATCTCATCTCAGTCTTCAATGGCCGATCTCTTATCCTAATGCTAGGACCCCTAGTTTTAGACTATCCAGCCCGTGACAATTCTATGTTTCAATGATATCACCTTCCATTCTTCTAAACTCCAGAGAATATAGGCCTATTCTACTCAATCTGTCCTCAGCCCTCTCATCCCAACTTGTACCAATTTCCGTTCACCCATCACCCCTGTGCTCACTGAACTACATTGGCTCCTGCTCCATCGATTTCAAAATGCTCTTCCTTGTTTTGAAATCCATCAAGGACCTTGCCCCTCCCTATTGCTGTAACCTCCTCCAGCCCTACAACCCTCAGAGATCTTTGCATTCCTCCAATTCTAGCCTCTTGAGCAGTCCAATTTTCATCGATCCAATATTGGTGGCAATACCTTCAGCTGCCGAGGCCATAAGCTCTGGAATTCCCTCATTAAACCTCTGCACCTTCAAAATGCTCCTTAATACCTACCCTTTTGAACAAGCTTTTAATCCTGTTGTAGTATTTCCTTACGTGACTGGGTATCAAATTCTGTTTGCTAACGGTCCTGTGAAGTGCCTTGGGATATTTTACGATGTTTAAGGCGTGATATTAATGCAATTTGTTGCTGATAACAGGCATGGGGAATTGCAATAGATTGATAACTGCAGAGGAAGAGGATTGTTATGTATTGCTAACAGCGTGAATTATTTTAATGTGAGGTGGCCCTTGTACATTAGCTACCACACGAGCTTGGCAAAGCAAGGTCTTGGTCCAATGGCAAGGGGATCCAAGACGACTGGACACCAGGCTCTGCTGCATGTTTCCTCTGGCACTGACACTCACTGGGGTACAGTTTCCTCTGGCACTGTCCCTCACTGGGATACAGTTTCCTCTGGCACTGACTCTCACTGGGGTACAGTTTCCTCTGACTCTCACTGGGGTACAGTTTCCTCTGGCACTGTCCCTCACTGGGATACAGTTTCCTCTGGCTCTGACTCTCACTGGGGTACAGTTTCCTCTGACTCTCACTGGGATACAGTCTCCTCTGGCACTGACTCTCACGGGGGTACAGTTTCCTCTGGCACTGACTCTCACTGGGGTACAGTTTCCTCTGGCACTGAACTCACTGGAGTACAGTTTCCTCTGGCACAGATTTACTGTGTATCTAATTCGTGCTGCCCCTGCCCTGGGAGTGCTTGATGGGACAGTATAAAGGGAGCTTCGCTCTTTACCGAACCCGTGCTGTACCTGTCATGGGATTGTTGGGACAGTGTAGAAAGAGATTTGCTCTGTATCTAACCCGTGCTCTGCCTGCCCTGTGAGCTTTGATGGGTCGCTGTAGGAGAAGCTTTCCTCTGAATCTAACCTGTACTCTACCTGTCCGAGTTGTATCTGATGGGACAGTGTAGAGGGAGGTTTACTCTGTATCTCCATCATCATTGGCAGTCCCTTGGAACATAGGAAATAGGTGCAGGAGTAGGCCATTCGGCCCTTCGAGCCTGCAACACCATTCAATATGATCATGGCTGATCATGCAACTTCAGTACCCCATTCCTGCTTTCTCTCCATACCCCTTGATCCCTTTAGCCATAAGGGTAACATCTAACTCCCTTTTGAATATATCTAATGAACTGGCCTCAACAACTTTCTGTGGTGAAGAATTCCACAGGTTCACAATTCTCTGAGTGAAGAAGTTTCTCGGTCCTAAATGGCTTACCCCTTATCCTTTGACTGTGCTCCCTGGTTCTAGACTTCCCCAACATCGGAAACATTTCTGCATCTAACCTGTCCAATCCCGTCAGAATGTTATATTTTTCTGTGAGATCCCCTCTCATTCTTCTAAATTCCAGTGAATATAAGCCTAGTCGATCCAGTCTTTCTTCATATGTCAGTCCTGCCATCCCAGGAATCAGTCTGGTGAACCTTCACTGCACTCCCTCAATTGCAAGAATGTCCTTCCTCAGATTAGGAGACCAAAACTGTACACAATATTCAAGGTGTTGCCTCACCAAGGCCCTGTAGAACCGCAGTAAGACCTCCCTGCTCCTATACTCAAATCCTCTCGCTATGAAGGCCAACATGCCATTTACCTTCTTCACCGCATACTGTACCTGCATGTCAACTTTCAATGACTGATGTACCATGACACCCAGGTCTCGTTGCACCTCCCCTTTTCCTAATCTGTCACCATTTAGATAATATCCTGCCTTCCTGTTTTTCCAAAGTGGATAACCTCACATTTATCTACATTATACTGCATCTGCCTTGCATTTGCCCACTCACCTAACCTGTCCAAGTCACCCTGCAGCCTCTTAACATCCTCCTCACAGCTCTCACTGCCACCCAGCTTAGTGTCATCTGCAAACGAGGATGACTTGCTTCCACGCCAAAAAAGGATGAGTTCACAGGTGCTTCAATGAAGGACCTAATATTCCAGATCCTGAACTACATCCTGAAGGGTGGAAGATGCCTGTGCGTGGCTTTTTTTAACGTGTGGTGGCCGTTGCACGCCAGCCACCACATGGGAAACTCAGTATCTAATCTGTGCTGTGCCTGCCCTGGCATTGTTTGATGGGATAGTGTAGAGGGAGTTTTACTCTGTATTTATCCAAAGCTGTACCTGCCCTGGGAGTGTCTGATAGGACAGTGTAGATGGAGGTTTACTCTGTATCTAACCTGTACTGTACCTGCCTTGGGAGTGTTTGACGGGACAGTGTAAATTGGGCTTTATGCTGTATCTAACGTGTACTGTACCTGCCTTGGAAGTATTTGATGGGACAGTGTCGAGGGAACTTTACGCTGTATCTAACCCGTGTTGTACCTGCACTGGGAGTGTTTGATGGGATAATGTAGAGAGAGGTTTACTGTGTATCTAACCTGTGCTATCCTAGCAAGTTGTGAGGAGGACGCAAAGAATCTACAAACAAATATAGATAGGCTAAGTGAGTGGGCAAAGCTTTGGCAGATGGAGTATAATGTGGAAAAATGTGAGGGTATCCACGTTAGTAGGAATAATAAAAAAGCAAATTATTTAAATTGTGAGAGATTACAAAATGCGGTGGTACAGAGGGATCTGGGGGTCCTTGTACATGAAACACAAACATTTAGCATGCAGTTACTGCAATTGATTAGGAAGGCAAATGGAATGTTGGCCTTTATTGCAAGGGGGATGGAGTATAAAAGTAGGGAAGTCCTGCTCCAACTGTACATGGCATTGGTAAGACCACAACTGGAGTACTGCGTACTGTTTTGGTCTCCTTATTTCAGGAAGGATATACTTGCACTGGAGGCAGTTCAGAGAAGGTTCACGAGGTTGATTGCTGAGATGAAAAGGTTGTCATAATGAGAGAGGTTGAGCAGGTTGGGCCTGTACTCATTGGAGTTTAGAAGACGTAGAGGTGATCTTATTGAAACGTGTAAGATTCTGAGGGGGCTTGACAGGGCAGATGAAGAGAGGATGTTTCCCCTCATGGAGGAATCTAACACTAGGGGGCATAGTTTCAGAATAAGTGGTCGCTCATTTAAAACGGAAATCAAGAAGAATTTCTTCTCTGAGGGTTGTGAATCTTTGGAATTCGCTACCTCAGAGAGCTGTGGTGGCTGGGTCATTGAATGTATTTAAAGTGGGGATAGACAGATTTTTGAAAGATAAGGGAGTCAAGGGTTATGGGGAGTGGGCAGGGAAGTGGAGTTAAGGCCTGGATCTGATCAGCCATGATCTTATTGAGTGGCGGAGCAGGCTCGAGGGGCCAAATGGCCAATCCTGCTCCTATTTCTTATGTTCCATACCTGCCCTTTGCATGTTTGATGGGACAGTGTAGAGGGAGATTTGCTCTGTATCTAACCCATGCTGTACATGCCCCAGGAGTTTTTGACAGGACAGTGTACAGAGAGCGTTACGCTGTATCTAATCAGTGCTGTACCTGCCCTGGTAGTGTCTGATGGGACAGTGTAGAGAGAGCTTTACTCTCTGCATAACCCGTGCTGTACCTGCCTTGTGAGTGATTGATGGGACACTGCAGAGGGAGCTTTTGCTCTGTATCTAATCCATGCTCTACCTGACCTGTGAGCTTTGATGGGTTGGTGTAGGGGAAGCTTTCCTCTGTATCTAACCCATACTCTACCTGCCCTAGTTATGTTTGATGGGACAGTGTAGAGGGAGCTTTAGGCTGTATATAATCTGTGCTGTACCTATCCTGGGAGTGTTTGTTGGAACAGTGTAAAATGAGGTTTACTCTATATCTAATCCTTGCTGTACTTGCCCTTGGGAGTGTCTGATGGGACAATATAGAGGGAGGTTTATTCTATCTAATCCGTGCTGTACCTACCCTGCAAATATTTGATGGGACAGTGTAGATGAAGCCTTACTCTGTTTATGACCCGTGCTGTACCTGTTGCGGGAGTGTTTGATGGGACAGTGTAGAGGGAACTATACTCTGTATCTGACCCATGCTATTACATGCCCTGCGAGTGTTTGATGGGGCAGTGTAGAGGGAGCTTTACTCTATATCTGGCCCATGCTATACCTGCCCTGTGCGTTTTGGATGGGACAGTGTAGATAGATGTTTATTCTGTATCTAACACGGGCTATACCTGCCCTGGCATTGTTTGATGGGACAGTGTAGAGGGAGCTTTACTCGGTATCTGACCTCTACTGTACCTGCCCTGGCAGTGTTTTTGGGACAGTGCAGAGGGAGCTTTAATCAGTACCTAACCCATGCTGTATCTGCCCTGAGAGTATTTGATGTGACAATGTAGAGGCAACTTTACAATGTATCTAATCCATGCTGTACCTGTCCTGGGCGTGTTTGATGGGCTAATGTAGACAGAGATTTGCCGTGTACTGAACCTGTGCTAACCTAGGAAGTTGTGAGGAGGATGCAAAGAATCTACAAAGAGATATGGAGGGGCTAAGTGAGTGGGCAAAAAATTGGCAGATGGAGTATAATGTGGGAAAATGTGAGGTTATCCACTTTGGTAGGAAAAATAAAAAAGCAAATTATTATTTAAATGGGGAGAGATTACAAAATGCGGTGGTGCAGAGGGATCTGTGGGTCCTTGTACATTAAACACAAAAAGTTAGCATGCAGTTACAGCAAGTAATTAGGAACGCAAATGGAATGTTGTCCTTTATTGCAAGGGGGATGGAGTATAAAAGTAAGAAAGTCCTTCTACAACTGTACAGGTCGTTGGTAAGACCACACCTGGAGAACTGCGTACAGTTTTGGTCTCCTTATTTAAGGAGGGGTATATTTGCACTGGAGGCAGTTCAGAGAGGTTCCCGAGATTGATTACTGAGATGAAGGGATTGTCATATGAAGGAAGGTAAAGCAGGTTGGGCCTATTCACATTGGAGTTTAGAAGACTTAGAGGTGATCTTATTGAAACGTATAAGATTTTAAGGGGGCTTGACAGGGTAGATGCAGAGAGGATGTTTCCCTTCTTGGGGGAATGTAGAACTGGGGGCATAGTTTCAGAATAAGACTGTTTAAAACTGAAAATGCGGAGGAATTTCTTATCTGAGTGTTGTGAATCTTTGGAATTCTCTACCTCAGAGAGCTGTGGAGGCTGGGTCATTGAATGTATTTAAGGTGGGGATAGACAGATTTTTGAATGATAAGGGAGTCTAGGGTTATGGAGAGCGGGAGGGAAAGTGGAGTTGAGGCCAGGATCAGATCAGGCATGATCTTATTGAATGGCAGAGCAAGCTCGAGGGGCCAAATGGCCTACTCCTGCTCCTATTTCTTATGTTCTATATCCGCCCTTTGAGGTTTTGATGGGACAGTGGAGAGAGAGATTTGCTCTGTATCTAATCCGTGTTGTACCTGCCCTGGGAGTGTTTGATGGGACAGTATAGAGGGAGCTTGACTCTCTGTCTAACCCATTGCTGTACCTGCCCTGGGAGTGTTTGATGGGACAGTGTAGAGGGAGCTTGACTCTCTGCCTAACCCATTGCTGTACCTGCTTTGTGAGTGTTTGATGGGACAGTGTAGTGGGAGCTTTCTGCTATATCGAATCCGGGCTGTACCTGCCCTGGCATTATTTGATAGGGGAGTATAGAGGGGGCTTTACCCTCTGCCTAACCCATGCTTTACCTGCCCTTGGAGTGTTTGTTGGCCGGTGTAGAGGAAGCTTTACTCTGTATCTAACCTGTGCTGTACCTCCCCTGGGAGTGTTTGATATGGGAGTGTAGAGGGATTTTTACTTTGTATCTAACCTGTGCTGTATCTGCTCTGGCATTGTTTGATGGGTCAGTATAGAGGGAGCTTTACTCTCTATCCAATCTGTGCTGTGCCGGCCCTGGGAATATTTGATGGGACAATGTAGAGGGAGCTTTACTAAGTCCCGAGGTTGCAAGCCATCGGGTCCAGGGGACTTTTCCACCTTTCGTCCCATTATTTTACTGAGCACTTTTTCTTTAGTGATTGCTTTAAGTTCCTCCCTCACTACAGCCCCTTGATTATCTATTATTGGGGTGTTTTTAATGTCTTCTACCGTGAAGACTGATACAAAATATTTGTTCAAAGTCTCTGCCATTTCCCCGGTCCCCATTATTAATTTCCCAGTCTCATCCTCTAAGGACCAACATTTACTTTAACTACCCTATCCTTTTTACATACCTGTGGAAGCTCTTTTTATATTGCTTGCTAGTTTACTCTCACAATCCACCTTCCCTCTCTTTATTATTTCTTTAGTCATCATTTGCTGTTTTTAAAAACATTTGCCTCCCACTAATCTTGGTCACTTTGTGTGCCATTGTTTTCAGTTTGATACCATCCTTTGCTTCCTTCATTAACCGCGGATAGTTCTCCCGTCGCTTAAAGTCTTTTCTTCTCACCGAAATATATTTGCTCGTGGCTCAGGTAGTAATCCAGAGATTATTGCCTTTGTGGTTCTGCTTTTTAATTTAGCCCCTAGCTGCTCAAAATTCTTCAGCAGAACCCCTTTCTTTGTTCTAGCTATGTCATTGGTACCTACGTGGACCACGACAACTGGATCTTCCCCCTCGTACTCCAATCCCTCTTCAGCCCAGAGGAGATAGAAACATAGAAAATAGGTGCAGGAGTAGGCCATTCGGCCCTTCAAGCCTGCACCGCCATTCAATGAGTTCATGGCTGAACATGCAACTTCAGTACCCCATTCCTGCTTTCTTACCATACCCCTTGATCCCCCTAGTAGTAAGGACTACATCTAACTCCTTTTTGATGTCCTTAACCTTGGCACTGCGCAGGCATCACAGCCTTCGGGACTCACACACTCGGCTGCAGAGAACAGTATCTATCTCTGAAACTATACTGTTTCCGAACACTACAACATTTCTTTTTACTCCCCCCCCCCCCACTTGAATGGCCTCCTGTACCACTGCGCTGTGGTCAGTTTGCTCATCCTCCCTGCAGTCCCTGCCCTCATCCAAACAGGGAGCAAGAATCTCGTACCTGTTGGACAATTGCAAGGACTGAGGCTCCTCCATCACTACCTCCTGGGTCCCCACAGCTGCCTCGCTCATAGTCACACCATTCTGTCTCTAACCACGGACCAAATTTGAATTAATTAATCTAAGGGGTGTGACTGCCTCCTGGAACACAGGGTCCAGGTAACTCTCCCCCCCTGATGTGTCGCAGTGTCTGCAGCTCGGACTCCAGCTCATCAACGTGGAGCTGAAGTTCCTCGAGCAGCCAACACTTACTGCAGATGTGGTCGCCGTGGACCTCAATGGGGTCAACCAGTTCCCACATGCAGCAGCAGTAACACATTGCTTGCCCTGCCATCTCGAATGTATTTAGTTAAGTTTTCACATTTTGAAAGTTTAGATTTTTAATCCCATGCCCAAGAAAAGAGAGAAAAACTGACCAACCAATCACTTCCCTGCTTTCCTATGATGTCACATTTTGAATCTTTTTACTTCTTATCCTCCCAGGTCACTTGGTGCTGTTTCGGCTGTCTGCTCGGCTGACTCACGCCCTTTGTAGGCTTACCGCTGCTCCCGCTCTCGCGCCCTTTCCGAAGTCCCGCTGCTCGGCTGACTCACACCCATTGTAGGCTTACCGCTGCTCCTGCTCTCGCGCCCTTCACGAAGGGATGGGCATAAGTTGGGTTTTCCCCTCGTGTTGGTTCTCTCACCCCCTGCTGCTGGCCCAGTCTGGCAGTTATGTCCTTCAGGACTCGGCCAGCTCGGTCAGTAGTGGTGCTACCGAGACAGTCTTGATGGACATTGAAGTCCCCCACCCAGAGTACATTCTGTGCAGCTTGCTACTCTCAGTGCTTCTTTCGAGTGGTGTTCAACATGGAGGAGTACTGATTTATCAGCTGAGGGAGGGCGGTGGGTGGTCATCAGCAGGAGGTTTCCTTGTCCATGCTTGACCTGAAGCCACGAGACTTCATGGGGTCCGGAGTCAATGTTGAGGACTCCGGGCCACACCCTTCCGACTGTATACTACTGTACCGCCACCGGTGGGACAGGACACACCCACGGATGGTGATGGAGGAGTCTGGGACATTGGCTGAAAGGTATGATTCTGTGAGTATGACGATGTCAGTCTGCTGCTTGACTAGTCTGGGACATCTCTTCCAATTTTGGCACAAGTCCCCAGATGTTGGTGAGAAAGACTGGGCTGGGTGGGCCGTTGTCGGGTCCGTAGCCGGTGCGGAGGTCGATGCCGGGTGGTCCGTCCGGTTTTATTCTTATTATTGTTTTTCGTAGCGGTGGATCAATTGATGAATCAATATGATCTTATTGAATGGTGGAGCAGGCTCGAGGACCAAAGGGCCTACTCCTGCTTCTAATTCTTATGTGCTTATTCCCTAGCCCAGACCCTGTCTCTATATTAAGAGCAATGGTCCCAACACTGACCCTGGGGGACACCACTGTTTACATCCCTCCAGTCTGAAGAACATCCATTAACCACTACTCTCTGTTTTCTGCCCTTTACCCAACTTCCTCTCCACGCGGCCCCACTCCCTTTAATACCATGAGCCTTAATTTGATCAACAAGCCTCCTGTCCGGCACCTTATCAAACACCTTTTGACAATCCATCGACACAACATCCACTGCATTTCTTTTCTCACTGCACTGTGTTATTTCCTGCAATAATCCCTGCTGTCTATCCTGAATCAATCCATTTCACGACCAAATATTGCGACATTTACTTCTGTAGCCAGAATCCCGCGCGCAGGGGTAAAGTGCTCTATCAATGACACCAGGAGCCCAGACACGGGACCGGGCTGTGCTCTGAGTAGGCGCAGTGCCAGTGGTGGAGGTGGTCTGAGGTGGAAGAGACATTCCGCGAGTCGGTAGGAGTTTGTGGGCTCAGCGGAGCAATTAGACCCCTGGGTGGGCTGGGCAGCTTCATAAACACCTGGTGTAGGCCCCAGGCACCTAATATGAGCCGGCAGGACCCATGTTTGACCCGCGGTGATAGACCCGACCACTCGGGGTAACTAGCCGAATTCTTAGACACGATCAGCGTGCCTGCGCGGCCATCTTGGTACAGGAGCAGAGGGCGGGCAGGGCTTTAGGGTCCCAGTGAACTCGAGAGAAAATCATTTCCTTATTTATTCTCAGTCTGCACACTAGGGATGTAGAACTGAACCCAACCAGAGAAGAGGGAGTGAGAAAACTGCAGATGGAAGAAAGAAATGATGGAGGTGGTGCGATGAGTTTGGATTTCAGCACAGGGTGGAGGGAGAGTGTGTGGGATGGGAATTTACAGCTTTGGGAAACAAGAGACGAAAGAATGTTCCATAAAAAGTAGGATTGTCTGCCCTCAATTTCTATCCTGCACTTCCAGTGCTGACTTTCGTAAACACCTTTTACAGGATATTAGAAGAGGAGGATTTACAGACAGGAAACTCGAACCAATCAAGACCTGACAGAGTCACTCGATTCACTTGAATATCATAGGCCTTTGAATGTGAAAGGAGAAATGTTTGTCTGCTCTGTCTGTGGGAAAAGATTTCAAACATCAGTGTGACTGGAAAAGCACCGAGACACACACACCCGAGTGAGAGTGTTCCAGTGCACTGACTGTGGAAAGAGCTTTAACTAGTTACACAGTCTGAAAAAACATCGCACTATTCACAGCGGGGAGAAACCATACACGTGTTCTGTGTGTGGACGAGGCTTCAACTGATCGTCAAACCTGGAGAGACACAAGGACACCTGCACCATGGAGAATCTGTGGAAATGTGGAGACTGCGGGAAGGGATTCAATTGCTCCTCTGCGCAGTCACACCGGGGAGAGGCCGTTTACCTGTCCTGTGTGTGGGAATAAATTCACTGCATCTTCACAGCTCATTGAACACAAGCGAGTTCACACTGGGGAGAGACCGTTCGTCTGTTCCGTATGTGGGAAACAGTTTGCTAAATCATCTCATCATCTGAGTCACCAGCGAGCTCACACAGGAGAGAGGCTCTGTGTGTGGAAAGGGATTCACTAATTCATTCGAGCTTCATGCTCACCAGCGTATTCATACCGGGGAGAGACCTTTTACCTGTTCTGTGTGTGGGAAGGCATTCAGTCGTTCATCCCACCTCACTGAACACCAACTTGTTCACACCAGTAAGAGACCGTTTAAATGTTCTGACTGTGAAAAGAGCTATAAAAGCAGAAATGATCTGATGAAACACCAACGCACTCACACTGGGGAGAGGCCGTTCATCTGCTCCGAGTGTGGGAAGGGCTTCCCTCTTTCATCCAACCTGCTAACACACCAGCGCATTCACACTGGGGAGAGGCCATTCATCTGCTTCGAGTGTGGGAAGGGCTTCACTCGTTTATCCAACCTTCAGTCACATCAGCGAGTTCACAAGTGACTGCAGGGGTTGGATTCTGCTTTTATTGTTGCCATTAATCACATCCAGGACTGAACCATGTTCACTCGGACAGTTGGAGTTTGTTGCTGCTGGTGTAATTAATCCCTATAACTGGGCTGGAGTTTAATTTTCTGGATATCATAGAATCATAGAATGGTTACAGCACAGAAGGAGGCCTTTCGGACCATCGAGCCTGTGCCGGCTCTCTGCAAGAACACTTCAGCTAGTCCCACTCCCCGCCCTTTCGCTGTAGCCCTGCAAATGTTTTATTTCAGGTACTTATCCAATTCCCTTTTTGAAAGCCACGATTGAATCTGCCTCCACCAGCCTTTCAGGCAGTGCATTCCAGATCCTAACCACTCGCTGCTTAAAGAAAAGTTTTTTCTCATGTCGCCTTTGGTTCTTTTGCCAATCACCTTGAATCTGTGTCCTCTGGTTCTCAACCCTTCCACCAACGGGAATATTTTCTCTCTACTCTGTCCAGACCCCTCATGATTTTAGAGCACCTCCATCAAATCTCCTCTCAACCTTCTCTGTTCTAAGACGAACAACCCAGCTTCACCAGTCTATCCATGTAACTGAAGTCCCTCATCCCTGGAATCATTCTTGTAAATCTTTTCTGCATCCTCTGTCAAACAACGATCAAATAAATCAGCTTTGTTTCCTACATACAGCGAGTCGATTCCTTGATTTCTCCAAGAGGAGACTAATTGATGTCCTGTTATCGACTGTTCCTTTTCTCCTTTGTATTTATAAAGTGCCTTTCACGGCCTCTGTTTTAGTGATGTTGGTTGAGGGATAAATGTTAGCCAGGACACCAGAGAGATTTCTTCGAAATAACGTCATGGAATCTTTTATGCCCACTTGAGAGGTCAGATGGTTCTGATTCTCAGAAGATCAAGATGTAGAATCAGTTTGGGTGGAGATAAGAAATAATAAGGGAAATAAGTCACTGGTGGGAATAGTCTATGGGCTCCCTATCAATAGCTGCACTGCAGGACAGCATATAAATCAAGAAATAATGGAGGCTTATAAGAAAGGTACTGCAATAAGCATTGATGATTTAAATCTTTATATTGATTGGATATATCAATATAAAGATTAGGTAGCCTTGAGGAAGAGTTCATAGAGTGTATTCGGGATGTTTTCTTAGAACAATGCGCTGTGGAACCAACCAGGGAGCAGACTATTTTAGAATTGGTAATGTGTAATGAGACTGGGATTAATTCATGATCTCATAGTAAAGGATCCTCTTGGGAAGAGTGATCATAGCATGGTAGAATTCCAAATTCGGTTTGAGGGTGAGAAACTTGGGTCTCAAAATAGAGCCCTGAAAAATAAAGGCAATTACAAAGGAAGGGTAAGACAGTAGATCAGGAGTGGCAGACATTTAAGGAGTTATTTCATAACTCAGCAAAAAAAATTCCAGTGAGAAAGAAAGACTCTAAGAAGGATGAACCATCCGTGGCTAACTAAGAAGTAATGGGTGGTATCAAATTGAAAACAAAGGCATACAATGTTGCGAAGATTAATGAAAGGCCAGAAGAGGGAACTATTTAGAAAATAGCAAAGGACAACGGGAAAAAAAAGGGTATAGATTGAGATTAAACTAGCAAGAAATATAAAAACAGACAGTAAGAGCTTCTACAGGTATATAAAAAGGAAGAGAGTAGCTAAGTTGGTCCCTTAGAAGATGAGACTGGGGAATTAATAATGGGAAACAAGGAAATGGCAGAGAATTTGAATAAATATTTTGTATCGGTCTTCACTGTAGAAGACACTGAAAGCATCTCAATAATTGATAATCAAGGGGCTATTGGGAGGGGAGAACTTAAAACAATCACTATTGCTAGGGAGAAAAGGTACTCGGCAAACTAATGGGACTAAAGGTGGACAAGTCCCCTGATCCCTAATAGCCTGAATCCTCGGGTCTTAAAAGAAATGGCTGCAGAGATGGTGGCCACATTGGTTGTAATCTACCAAAAATCCCTGGATTCTGGAGAGATCCCAGCAGATGTAATTCCCCTATTTAAGAATGGAGGGAGACAGAAAGCGGGAAACTGTAGACCAGTTAGACTAACATGTCATTGGGAAAATGCTGGAGTCATTATTTAGAAAATCATAATGCAGTCAAGCAGAGTCAGCATGGTTTTATGAAAGGGAAATCATGTTTGAAAAATTTGCTGGAGTTCTTTGAGGATGTAACGAACAGGGTAGATAAAGGGGAACCAGTAGATGTCTTGTATTTGGATTTCCAGAAGGCATTTGATAAGGTGCCACATAAAAGGTTACTGCACAAGATAAGAACTCACGGGATTGGGGGTAATATATTAGCATGGATAGAGGATTGGCTAACAAACAGAAAACAGAGAGTAGGGATAAATGGGTCATTTTCAGGCTGGCAAACTGTAACTAGTGGGGTGCCACAGGGATCAGTGCTGGGGCCTCAACTATTTACAATCTATATTAATGACTTGGATGAAGGGACCAAGTGAATGTAGCTAAACTTGCTGATGATACAAAGATAAGTGGGAAAGCAAGTTGTGAGGAAGACGCAAATAATCTACAAAGGGATATAGATCAGCTCAGTGAGTGGGCAAAAGTTTGGCAGATGGAGTATAATGTGGGAAAATGTGAGGTAATCCACTTTGGTAGGAAAAATAAAAAAGCAAATTATTATTTAAATGGGGAGAGATTAGAAAATGCTGCAATACAGAGGGGTCCTTGTACATGATACACAAAAAGTTAGCATGCAGGTACAGCATAATTAAGAAGGCAAATGGAATTTTGACCTTTATTGCAAGGGGAATGGAGTATAAAAGTAGGGAAGTCCTGCTACAACTACACTGTTGGTGAGACCACACCTGGAGTACTACATACAGTTTTGGTCTCCTTATTTAAGGAGGGATATACTTGCATTGGGGGCAGTTCAGAGAAGGTTCACAGGGTTGATTCCTGAGATGAAAGGGTTGTCTTATGAAGAAAGGTTGGGCCTATATTCATTGGAGTTTAGAAGAATGAGAGGTGATCTTATTGAAATGTATAAGATTCTGAGGGGGCTTGACAGGATAGACGCAGAGAGGATGTTTCCCCCTGTGGAGGAATCTAACACTAGGGGTCATAGCCTATTTAAAATGGAGATGAGGAGGAATTTCTTCTCTCCGAGGAACATGAACCTTTGGAATTCTCTGCCCCAGAGAGCTGTGGAAGCTGGGTCATTCAATATATTTAAGGTGGAGATAGACAGATTTTTGAACGATAAGTGAGTCGTGGGTTATTAGGAGTGGGCAGGGAAGTGGAGTTGAAGGCAAGATCAGATCAGATCAGCCATGATCTTATTGAATGATGGAGCAGACTCAAGGGGCCATATGGCCGACTCCTGCTCCTATTTCAAATGCTCTTATGGGGCCTCATGTGAAAGACGGCACCCCTGACAGTGCAGCGCTCCCTCTGCACTACATTGGAATGTCGGCCTAGATTTTATGCTCCATGCTCTGGGAGTGGACTTGAACCCACAACCTACTGACTCAGAGACTACCACTGAGCCACGACTAACACCGCATTGCTCGGGATTATTTGAGTTATCTTGCCGTCTGTTACTCCCACAGACAAGTCCGAGCTCCCCATACCTTCAAGAGCGCCTCTCCTAGCCTTGCGATCAGAGAATCATAGAAATTTACAGCACAGAAGGAGGCCATCATGTCCGTGCTTGCTGACAAAGAGCTTTCCAGCCTGATCCCACTTTCCAGCTCTTGGATTGTAGCCTTGTAGGTTGCGGCACTTCAAGTGCATATTCAAGTACTTTTTAAATGCTATGAGGGTTTCTGCCTCTTCCATTCTTTCAGGCAGTGAGTTTCAGACCCCCACCAACCTTGGTGAAAATATTTCTCCTCAAATCCCCTCTAAATCTCCTACCACTTACTTGAAATCTATGCCCCCTGGTTATTCAACCCTCTGCTGAGGGAAATAGGTCTTTCCTACATGCTCTATCTAGGCCCCTCATAATTTTATACACCTCAATTAGGTCTCCTAAGCCTCCTCTGTTCCAAAGAAAACAACTCCAGCTTATCCAATCTTTCCTCATAGCTAAAATTCTCCAGTCCAGGCAACATCCTCGTAAATTTCCTCTACCCTCTCAGAGGCAGTCACATCTTTCCTGTACTGTGGTGACCAGAACTGCACGCAGTACTCTAACTGTGGCCTAAGTAGTTTTTTATACAGTTCAAGCATAACCTCCCTAATCTTCTATTCTATGCCTCGGCTAATAAAGGTAAGTATCCCATATGCCTTCTTAACTACCTTATCTACCTGTCCTGCTACTTCTGGAATCTGTGGACATGCACTCCAAGGTCCCTTTGTCCCTCTACACTTCTCATTGTCCTACCATTTATTGTTTATTCCATTTCCTTGTTAGCCCCCCCCCCCCCCCAATTACCTCACACTTCTCAGTATTGAGTTCCATTTGGCACTGTTCTGCCCACCTGACCAGTCCATTGATATCTTCCTGCAGTCTACCGCTTCTTCATTATCAAGCACAGGGCCAATTTTTGTATCATCTGCAAACTTCTGAATCATACCTCCTACATTCAAGTCCAAATCATTGATTTTATATATATATATATATATATCACAAAAAGCAAGGGACCAGCTACTGAACCCTGCGGCAGCCCACTGGAAACTGCCCTGGGAGGGTGTAGAAGGACATTTACTCTGTATCTAAACCAGGCTGTAGTTGGCCTGGGAGTGTTTGATGGGGAGTATAGAGGGAGCTTTACTCTATATATGTAGAGGGAACTTAACTCTGTACCTTGCCCGTGCTATATATAACCTGGGAATGTTTGATGGGACAATGCAGAGGGAGCATTACTCTGTCACTAACCCGTGTTGTCTATGCCCTGGGAGTGTTTGAAGGGTCAGTATGGAGGGAGCTTTACTCTGTATCTAATCCGTGCTGTACTACATGTCTTATTACATTAATATACTTGCAGAATTGGCATATAATGAATTTCAACACTGATAAATGTGAGGTATTGCATTTTGGTAACAGAAATAAGGAGGTCACATATTAGTTGGAAAACCAAGAATCTAAATGGGGCAGAAGAGCAAAGTGATCTCGGAATACAAATGCAAAAATCACCAAGAGTAGCAACGCAGGTTAATAAGGCCGTTAAAAAGAGCAAACCAAGTACTCGGGTTTATTTCCAGGGGGATTGAATTGAAAAGTAGCTAAATTATGCTGAACTTGTATCGAACCTCGGTTAGATCACATTTGGAGTACTGTGTACAATTGTGATCTCAATATTATAAAAAGGATATAGAGGCATTGGCGAGGATGGAAATTAGATTTACAATTATGATACCAGAAATGCGAGGTTATGCCTATTAGGAAAGGATGAACAGGCTGTGTCTCTTCCTCTTGAAAAGAGAAGATGACTTTTGTTTTAATTCGTTCATGGGATGTGGGCTTCGCTGGCAAGGCCAGCATTTATTACCCATCTCTAATTGCCCTTGAGAAGATGGTTGTGAGCCACCTTCTTGAACCGCTGCAGTCCGTGTGGTGGAGCGGTGAGGTCAGGGCGAAGGAGTGGCGAGAGATTGTAGCGGGATATGATCGGGACCTAGGTGAGGCGTGAGTTTGGGGACCAGAAGAGGCGAGGGCCCAGGGGCAGCACGGGCAGTCCACACTGCGACATACGTGAGCATTAGGTCCGTGTAGCAGAGCTGGTCTCCAGTCGTTTGTACATGGGACATGCTGGCAACGGAAGAATGACCATAATATGATAGAATGTTACATTAAGTTTGAAAGTGATTTTGTTAAATCCGAAACTGAGGTCTTAAATTTAAACAAATTTAGGTATGAGGGGTGAGTTGGCTAAGGTAGATTCGGAAACTACATTAAGAGGTATCAAGATAGATAAGCAATGGCTCGCTTTGAAGAATTAATACATAATTTACAATAATTACATTCCTTTTAAGGCACAAGACCCCCACAGGAAAGGTGGTCCAACCGTGACTAAGAAGTGAAGTTAAAGATAGTTTTAGAACAAAGGAAGAAGCTTATAATGTTGCCAAAAAGAGCAGTAAGCCTGGGGATTGGGAGCATTTTAGAATTCAGCAAAGGAGGACCAAGAAACTGATCAAGAAAGGGGAAATAGAAAATGAGCGTAAACTAGCGAGAGACATAACAACAGACTGTAAAGTCAGTCGAGGAGGCGGGAGCTCGGAGCAGCGCGAGTCCGGGGTCGGCGAGAGGCGTGCCGGTGCAGCTACAGGGAGAAGGCAAAGAAAGAAACAAAGGTGACGTCACAGCCTAGGGGGTAAGTGATTGGCTGGTGATTGGTGAGTTCTTTTTCTTCTTATATTAGTCAGTAACTTTTAACATTGTTGTTGCCAATTTAAGTGTATCTAAGGGTTCAGTCATGGCAGGAGAGCTCGGTCGGGTGTTATGCTCCTCCTGTACCATGTGGGAACTCAGGGACGCTTCTGGTGTCCATGACGACTACGTGTGCGGGAAGTGTATCCACCTCAAGCTCCTGACGGTCCGGGTTACGGAATTGGAGCTGAGGGTAGATTCACTCTGGAGCATCCACGATGCTGAGAATGACGTGAGTATCACGTGTAGTGAGTTGGTCTTACCGCAGGGAAAGGGTCCACAGCCAGATAGGGAATGGAAGACCAGCAGGAAGAGTAGTGCAAGGAAGGTAGTGCAGGGGTCCCCTGTGGTCATCCCCCTGCAAAACAGATACACTGTTTTGAGTACTGTTGAGGGGAATGACTCATCAGGGGAGGGCAGCAGCAGCCAAGTTCATGGCACCGTGGCTGGCTCTGCTGCACAGGAGGGCAAGAAAAAGAGTGGGAGAGCAATAGTGATAGGGGATTCAATGGTGAGGGGAATAGACAGGTGTTTCTGCGGCCGCGACCGAGACTCCAGGATGGTATGTTGCCTCCCTGGTGCAAGGGTCAAGGATGTCTCGGAGCGGGTGCAGGACATTCTGAAATGGGAAGGAGAACAGCCAGTTGTCGTGGTGCACATTGGTACCAACGACATAGGTAAAAAAAGGGATGAGGTCCTATGAAACGAATTTAAGGAGCTAGGAGCTAAATTAAAAAGTTGGACCTCAAAATTAGTAATCTCGGGATTGCTACCAGTGCCACGTGATAGTCAGAGTAGGAATCGCAGGATAGCGCAGATGAATACGTGGCTTGAGCAGTGGTGCAGTAGGGAGGGATTCAAATTCCTGGGGCATTGGGACCGGTTCTGGGGGAGGTGGGACCAGTACAAACCGGACGGTCTGCACCTGGGCAGGACCGGAACCAATGTCCTAGGGGGAGTGTTTGCTAGTGCTGTTGGGGAGGATTTAAACTAATATGGCAGGGGGATGGGAACCAATGCAGGGAGACAGAGGGAAACAAAAAGGAGGCAAAAGCAAAAGACAGAAAGGAGATGAGGAAAAGTGGAGGGCGGAGAAACCCAAGGCAAAGAACAAAAAGGGCCACTGTACAGCAAAATTCTAAAAGGACAAAGGGTGTTAAAAAAACAAGCCTGAAGGCTTTGTGTCTTAATGCAAGGAGTATCCGCAATAAGGTGGATGAATTAATTGTGCAAATAGATGTTAACAAATATGATGTGATTGGGATTACGGAGACGTGGCTCCAGGATGATCAGGGCTGGGAACTCAACATTTAGAGGTATTCAACATTCAGGAAGGATAGAATAAAAGGAAAAGGAGGTGGGGTTGCATTGCTGGTTAAAGAGGAGATTAATGCAATAGTTAGGAAAGACATTAGCTTGGATGATGTGGAATCTATATGGGTAGAGCTGCAGAACACCAAAGGGCAAAAAACGTTAGTGGGAGTTGTGTACAGACCTCCAAACAGTAATAGGGATGTTGGGGAGGGAATCAAACAGGAAATTAGGGGTGCATGCAATAAAGGTGTATCTGTTATAATGGGTGACTTTAATATGCACATAGATTGGGCTAGCCAAACTAGAAGCAATACGGTGGAGGAGGATTTCCTGGAGTACATAAGGGATGGTTTTCTAGACCAATATGTTGAGGAACCAACTAGAGGGGAGGCCATCTTAGACTGGGTGTAGTGTAATGAGAGAGGATTAATTAGCAATCTCATTGTGCGAGGTCCCTTGGGGAAGAGTGACCATAATATGGTGGAATTCTGCATTAGGATGGAGAATGAAACAGTAAATTCAGAGACCATGGTCCAGAACTTAAAGAAGGGTAACTTTGAAGGTATGAGACGTGAATTGGCTAGGATAGATTGACGAATGATACTTAGGGGGTTGACTGTGGATGGGCAATGGCAGACATTTAGAGACCGCATGGATCAATTACAACAATTGTACATTTCTGTCTGGCGTAAAAATAAAAAAGGGAAGGTGGCTCAACCGTGGCTATCTAGGGAAATCAGGGATAGTATTAAAGCCAAGGAAGTGGCATACAAATTGGCCAGAAATAGCAGCGAACCTGGGGACTGGGAGAAATTTAGAACTCAGCAGAGGAGGACAAAGGGTTTGATTTGGGCAGGGAAAATGGAGTACGAGAAGAAGCTTGCAGGGAACATTAAGGCGGATTGTAAAAGTTTCTATAGGTATGTAAAGAGAAAAAGGTTAGTAAAGACAAACGTAGGTCCCCTGCAGTCAGAATCAGGGGAAGTCATAACGGGGAACAAAGAAATGGCAGACCAATTGAACAAGTACTTTGGTTCGGTATTCACTAAGGAGGATACAAACAACCTTCCGGATATAAAAGGGGTCAGAGGGTCTAGTAAGGAGGGGGAACTGAGGGAAATCTTTATTAGTCGGGAAATTGTGTTGGGGAAATTGATGGGATTGAAGGCCGATAAATCCCCAGGGCCTGATGGACTGCATCCCAGAGTACTTAAGGAGGTGGCCTTGGAAATAGCGGATGCATTGACAGTCATTTTCCAACATTCCATTGACTCTGGATCAGTTCCTATGGAGTGGAGGGTAGCCAATGTAACCCCACTTTTTAAAAAAGGAGGGAGAGAGAAAACAGGGAATTATAGACCAGTCAGCCTGACATCCGTAGTGGGTAAAATGATGGAATCAATTATTAAGGATGTCATAGCAGCGCATTTGGAAAATGGTGACATGATAGGTCCAAGTCAGCATGGATTTGTGAAAGGGAAATCATGCTTGACAAATCTTCTGGAATTTTTTGAGGATGTTTCCAATAAAGTGGACAAAGGAGAACCAGTTGATGTGGTATATTTGGACTTTCAGAAGGCTTTCGACAAGGTCCCACACAAGAGATTAATGTGCAAAGTTAAAGCACATGGGATTGGGGGTAGTGTGCTGACGTGGATTGAGAACTGGTTGTCAGACAGGAAGCAAAGAGTAGGAGTAAACGGGTACTTTTCAGAATGGCAGGCAGTGACTATTGGGGTGCCGCAAGGTTCTGTGCTGGGGCCCCAGCTGTTTACATTGTACATTAATGATTTAGACGAGGAGATTAAATGCAGTATCTCCAAATTTGCGGATGACACTAAGTTGGGTGGCAGTGTGAGCTGCGAGGAGGATGCTATTGGGCTGCAGAGTGACTTGGATAGGTTAGGTGAGTGGGTAAATGCATGGCAGATGAAGTATAATGTGGATAAATGTGAGGTTATCCACTTTGGTGGTAAAAACAGAGAGACAGACTATTATCTGAATGGTGACAGATTAGGAAAAGGGAAGGTGCAACGAGACCTGGGTGTCATGGTACACCAGTCATTGAAGGTTAGCATGCAGGTGCAGCAGGCGGTTAAGAAAGCAAATGGCATGTTGGCCTTCATAGCGAGGGGATTTGAATACTGGGGCAGGGAGGTGTTGCTACAGTTGTACAGAGCCTTGGTGAGGCCACACCTGGAGTATTGTGTACAGTTTTGGTCTCCTAACTTGAGGAAGGACATTCTTGCTATTGAGGGAGTGCAGCGAAGATTCACCAGACTGATTCCCGGGATGGCGGGACTGACCTATCAAGAAAGACTGGATCAACTGGGCTTGTATTCACTGGAGTTCAGAAGAATGAGAGGGGACCTCATGGAAACGTTTAAAATTCTGACGGGTTTAGACAGGTTAGATGCAGGAAGAATGTTCCCAATGTTGGGAAAGTCCAGAACCAGGGGTCACAGTCTGAGGATAAGGGGTAAGCTATTTAGGACCGAGATGAGGAGAAACTTCTTCACCCAGAAAGTGGTGAACCTGTGGAATTCTCTACCACAGAAAGTAGTTGAGGCCAATTCACTAAATATATTCAAAAGGGAGTTAGATGAAGTCCTTACTACTCGGGGGATCAAGGGTTATGGCCAGAAAGCAGGAATGGGGTACTGAAGTTTCATGTTCAGCCATGAACTCATTGAATGGCGGTGCAGGCTAGAAGGGCTGAATGGCCTGCTCCTGCACCTATTTTCTATGTCTATGTTTCTAAATCCTTTTGTAGGTATGTTAAAAAGGAAAAATTAGCAAAAGTAAATGTGAGTCCTCTACAGGCTGAGAAATTATAATGCGGAACAAGGAAATGGCAAAGAAATTAAACAAATACTTTGGGCGGAAAATTGTGGTTGGAAGCTTCTTTTGGGTGAACGCATCTGACCAGAATTTTAAAAAAAATTGCCTGGTAGTCTCAGAGGAACATAGTTTGTGGTCGGAGTCCGAGTTTCCTAGTGCAGTGTACAGGAACATGTCTTCCAGGTATGTATTTGTATCCTAGGATCACGTGGGCCTGAACCATCAATGGACATCGAGTATTCTCATTGATAATAATGGGAGCTCTGGTTGTATGAGCTCCCATTGCTTTCAACAACAACAACTTTATTTATATAGTGCTTTTAACGTAGTAAAATGTCCCAAGGCACTTCAGTGTTATAAGACAAAGCAAATAAATTTGACACCGAGCCACATAAGAAGAAATTACAGCAGATGACCAAAATCTGGTCAAAGAGTAGCTTTAAGGGGCATCTTAAAGGGGGAAAGAAATGTCCAGAGGCAGAGAGGTTTAGGGAGGGAGTTCCAGAGCTTGGGGCCCAGGCAGCTGAAGGCATAGCCACCGATGTTGAACAGTTCTAATCAGGAATGCTCAAGAGGGCCAATTTTGAGGAACGCAGACATCACGTGGCATTGTGAGGCTGAAAGAGATTAGAGATTGGAAGGGGTGAGACCATAGAGGGATTTGTAAACAAGGATGAGAATTTTGAAATCGAGGCATTGCTTAACTGGGAGCCAATGTAGGTCAGCGAGCACAGGGGTGATGGGTGATCGGGACTTGGTGCAAGTTAGGACATGGACTGCCGAGTTTTGGATGACCTCAAATTTACATAAGAACATAAGAAATAGGAGCAAAAGTATGGCCATAGGGCCCCTCGAGCCTGCTCCGCCATTTAATACGATCATGGCTGATCTGATCATGGACTCCAGTCCAATTCCCTGCCCGCTCCCCATAACCCCTTATTCCCTTCTCGGTTAAGAAACTGTCGATCTCTGTTTTAAATTTATTCAATGTCCCAGCTTTCACAGCCCTCTGAGGCAGTGAATTCCACAGATTTACAACCCTCAGAGAAGAAATTTCTCCTCATCTCTGTTTTAAATGGGTGGCCCCTTATTCTAAGATTATGCCCCCTAGTTCTAGTCTCCCCTATCAGTGGAAACATCCTCTCTGCATCCATCTTGTCAAGCCCCCTCATAATCTTATACGTTTCGATAAGATCACCTCTCAATCTTCTGACTTCCAATGAGTCGAGGCTCAACCTACTCATTCTTTCCTCATAAGTCAACCCCCTCATCTCCGGAATCAACCTCGTGAATCTTCTCTGAACAGCTTCCAAAGCAAGTATATCCTTTTATAAATAAGGAAACCAAAACTATATGCAGTATTCCAGGTGTGGCCTCACCAATACCCTGTATAACTGTAGCAAGACTTCTCTACTTTTATACTCCATCCCCTTTGCAATAAAGGCCAAGATTCCATTGGCCTTCCTGATTACTTGCTGTACCTGCATACTAACCTTTTGTTTTTCATGAACAAGTATCCCCAGGTCCTGCTGTACTGCAGCACTTTGCAATTGTTCTCCATTTATAAAATAACTTGCTCTTTGATTTTTTTTTTCTGCCAAAGTGCATGACTTCACAATTTCCAACATTATACTCCATCTGCCAAATTTTTGCCCACTTACTTAGCCTGTCTATGTCCTTTTGCAGATTTTTTGTGTCCTCCTCACACGTTGCTTTTCCTCCCATCTTTGTATCATCAGCAAACTTGGCTACGTTACACTTGGTCCTTTCTTCCAAGTTGTTAATATAGATTATAAATAGTTGGGGTCCCAGCACTGATCCCTGCGGCACGCCACTGGTTACTGATTGGCAACCAGAGCATGAACCATTTATCCCGACTCTCTGTTTTCTGTTAGTTAGCCAAGCCTCTATCCGTGCTAATATATTACCCCAACCCTGTGAACTTTTATCTTATGCAGTAATGTTTTATGTGGCACCTTGTCAAATGCCTTCTGGAAGTCCAAATACATCACATCCACTGGTTCCCCTTAATCCACCCTTCTCGTTACATCCTCAAAGAATTCTAGCAAATTTGTCAAACATTACATTCCCTTCATATGTGCAAATATGTTTGATTAACGTGAAAATATAAATTGTGTTCACCGCCCCACCAACCTCTCTTTGTCTGTCTCTCTCTCCTCCTAAACTGAGGGACATTTAACAGTGATCTATCCATCCCATCCTCATCACCCAGAGATGGCTATCAGAGTGAGCGGCAGAGAGACAGGCATAGTATCAGTCTTAAACACCCTAACTGTCTGCATATTAGGGTCAATACTAGTATCACACATTCATGTATAACACCAGTGGGGGGAGAGAGACACACACATTATCAGTCTTACACTTGGCATCAGTGTCTCCATATTACGCTCAGTAACAGTGCCACACTGTCATGTGTAGCACCAGAGAGAGAAACAGTGTCTGACATATCAAGAAAGACTGGATCAACTGGGCTTGTATTCACTGGAATTCAGAAGATTGAGAGGGGATCTCCTAGAAACGTTTAAAATTCTGATGGGTTTAGACAGGTTAGATGCAGGAAGAATGTTCCCAATGTTGGGGAAGCCCAGAACCAGGGGTTACAGTCTAAGGATAAGGGGTAAGCCATTTAGGACCGAGATGAGGAGAAACTTCTTCACCCAGAGAGTGGTGAACCTGTGGAATTCTCTACCACAGAAAGTTGTTGAGGCCAATTCACTAAATATATTCAAAAAGGAGTTAGATGTAGTCCTTACTACTCGGGGGATCAAGGGGTATGGCGAGAAAACAGGAATGGGGTACTGAAGTTGCATGTTCAGTCATGAACTCATTGAATGGCGGTGCAGGCTTGAAGGGCCGAATGGCCTACTCCTGCACCTATTTTCTATGTTTCTATGTGCCAGTGTTGTACTCACAAGTGTGTCCACATCACGTGAAATAACAGTATCCCGCCTTCACAAACAGTACGAGCGCGAGAGAGAGCCATGCACAGTATCAGTTCCAGACTGACCTGTGAAGTCTGCTTTTATCCTTGTGGGGGACAGAAGTTAAAGTCTCTCTCTGATATTGTACCACAGACAGACACACTATTAATCCCACACTGCGGGACAGTGTCAGAGAATGAGAGAAACAACGTCCCACATTTAACCCTCGCTTGCCTGTTGTACTCTCTGTAATCTTGCAGCTCAGGGCCGTTCGGTATTACTCTCAGTGACCGAGTGTTTCACTATGATTAAATTTACAGCACGGAAGGAGGCCATTCGGCCCATCATGTCCGTGCTTGCTGACAGAGCTTTCCAGCCTGATCCCACTTTCCAGCTCTTGGATCGTAGACTTGTAGGTTACGGCACTTCAAGTGCATATCCAAGTACTTTTTAAATGCTGTGAGGGTTTCTGCCTCTACTACCCTTTCAGCCAGTGAGTTTCAGACCCGCACCAACCTTGGTGAAAATATTTCTCCTCAAATCCCTAATAAATCTCCTACCACTTACTTTAAATCTATGCCCCTTGAGGGAAATAGGTCCTTCCTATCTGCTCTATCTAGGCCCCTCATAATTTTATACACCTCAATTAGGTCTCCTAAGCCTCCTCTGTTCCAAAGAAAACAACCCCAGCCTATCCCAATCTTTCCTCATAGCTAAAATTCTCCAGTCCAGGCAACATCCTCGTAAATTTCCTCTACCCTCTCTGGGGCAGTCATATCTTTCCTGTACTGTGGTGACCAGAACTGCACGCAGCACTCTTAACTGTGGCCTAAGTAGTTTTTTACATAGTTCAAGCATAACCTCCCTAATCTTCTATTCTATGCCTCGGCTAATAAAGGCAAGTATCCCGTATGCCTTCTTCACCACCTTATCTACCTGTCCTGCTACCTTCTGGAATCTGTGGACATGCACTCCAAGGTCCCTTTGTCCCTCTCCACTTCTCAGTGTCCTACCATTTATTATGTATTCCATTTCCTTGTTAGCCCTCCCCAAATGCATTACCTCACACTTCTCCGGATTGAGTTCCATTTGGCACTGTTCTGCCCACCTGACCAGTCCATTGATACCTTCCTGCAGTCTACCGCTTCTTCATTATCAAGCACAGGGCCAATTTTTGTATCCTCTGCAAACTTCTTAATCATACCTTCTACATTCAAGTCCAAATCATTGATTATATATATATATATATCATATATATATATCACAAAAAGCAAGGGACCAGCTACTGAGCCCTGCAGAAGCCCACTGGAAACTGCCCTGGGAGGGTGTAGAAGGACATTTCCTCTATATATCTAAGCCAGGCTGTAGTTGGCCTGGGAGTGTTTGATGGGGAGTATAACGGGAGCTTTACTCTATATATGTAGAGGGAACTTAATTCTGTACCTTGCCCGTGCTATATATGACCTGGGAATGTTTGATGGGACAGTACAGAGGGAGCATTACTCTGTCACTAACCCGTGTTGTCTATGCCCTGGGAGTGATTGATGGGTCAGTGTGGAAGGAGCTTTACTCTGTATCTAATCCGTGCTGTACTACATGTCTTATTACATTAATATACTTGCCGAATTGGCATTTCATGAATTTCAACACTGATAAATGAGGTATTGCATTTTGGTAACAGAAATAAGGAGGTCACATATTAGTTGGAAAACCAGAATCTAAATAGGGCAGAAGAGCAAAGTGATCTCGGAATACAAATGCAAAAATCACCAAAAGTAGCGACGTAGGTTAATAAGGCCGTTAAAAAGGAGCAAACCAAGCACTCGGGTTTATTTCCAGGGGGATTGAATTGAAAAGTAGCTAAGTTATGCTGAACTTGTATCGAACCTCGGTTAGACCACATTTGGAGTACTGTGTACAATTGTGATCTCCATATTATAAAAAGGATATAGAGGGATTGGCGAGAGTGGAATTTAGATTTACAATTATGATACCAGAAATGCGAGGTTATGCCTATTAGGAAATGAGGAACAGGCTGAGTCTCTTCCTCTTGAAAAGAGAATGTGACGTTTTTTTTAATTCGTTCATGGGATGTGGGCCTTGCTGGCAAAGCCAGCATTTATTACCCATCTCTTAATTGCCCTTGAGAAGATGGTCGTGAGCCACCTTCTTGAACCGCTGCAGTCCGTGTGGTGGAGCGGCGAGGGATATCACCGAGGCCCAGGAGAGGCGTGAGTTTAGGCCCCAGTGGCAGCAAGGGCCGTCCACACTGCGACATACGTGCGCATTAGGTCCGTGCAGCAGAGCTGGTCTCCAGTCGTTTTGGTTAATCCTTGCCACTGGACCAAGACCTGGCTCTGTCAAGCCCGTGTGGTGGCTGGTGTGCAATGGTCACCACATGTTAAAAAAAATCCACGCACCGGCATCTTCCACCCTTCAACATGTAGTACGGGACCTGGAATTTTAGGTCCTTCATTGAAACACCTGTGAACTTTTTGACGTGAAAGCAAGTCATCCTCGATTCGAGGGACTGCCTGTGATGATGATGAGGGAGGAAGTGCCAGGATTTTGACCCAGCGACGAAGGAACGGTGATATTCTTACATATCAGGATGGTGTGTGACTTGGAGGGGAACGTGCTGGTGGTGGTGTTCCCATGTGCTTGCTGCCCTTGTCCTTCTAGATGGTAGAGGTCGAGGGTTTGGGAGGGGCTGCCGAAGAAGCACTCTCATATCTCCACCTGTTTCTTTCTCAATTTCTCTCTCCCCCCACCTTGTTCTCTCTCTCTCTCTGTCTGTCTCTCTCTAATTCACATTTGCTCTATTAAGAACATAAGAAATAGGAGCAGGAGTAGGCCATTTTGCCCCTCGAGCCTGCTCCGCCATTCAATAAGAGCTCGACCTCTCTCATTTCTCTCTGCCTCACTGTCTCTCACTCTTTCCACCTTTCTAATCTCTGCTTCTCTGTCCCTCTTTCTGCTATGCTCTCAGTCTACCTCTCTCTGCCTCTTTCACCCATCTCTCTTCTCTCTACCTCATTCTCTTCTCTCTTGCCATCCCGGCCAATACCTTCTTTTCCTTTCCTCTCTTTCTCTGCCTCATTCTGTCTCTCCCACTCCCCCTTTTGGATTTAAGTCTCTCTCTGTCTTACTTACTTTGCTGTCTGTTTGATCTCACTCTATACAGCTCTCTCTCCCTTCTGTGTCAATCTTCCTCTCACTCATTCGCTCTCTCTCCCTACATGCGAATTGGAAGGTACCAAATATAACCCCACTATTTAAGAAAGGAGGGGAGAGAAAACAAAGAACCACAGACCAGTTAGCCTGACATCAGTAGTAAGAAAAATGCTAGAATCTATTATAAGGATGTGGTAACAGGGCACTATTAAAAATAATAATAGGATTGGGCAGAGTCAATACGGATTTATAAAACTGAAATCATGTTTGACAAATCTGTTAGTGTGTTTTGAGGTGGTAATTAGCAGAATAGATAAGGGGGGTACCAGTGGATATGGTGTATTTGGATTTTCAGAAGGCATTCGATAAGAGATAATTAAACAAAATTAGAGCTCATAGGATTGGGGGTAATATACTCACATGGATTGAGGATTGGTTCTCAAAGCATAAAATAGTAGAGGACAATATAAGCTTAAACCAGAGTGAGTAATAGAATAGGTTAGATTGTAATGTGTGATGTTTATACCTATAATTATGAAACTATAAGAAATAACAACCAACAGCAGGCAGGGGAGTTAAGGATAATGGGAAAATTACTGAAGAAAAGTAACTGCTGGGAACCAGGGAAAGTGTCCTTGTAAATCACAGATTAGAGAAGTTCCAGCTGTCTTTTCCCAGCTTCCTGCCCAAACCCAGCAGAGAAGACAAAGAAGAGTCAGGTGCCAGAGGTGGATCACTGCAGGGTATAAAAGTGAGGGGAGACTGATGTAAGGGGGTAATCGGGACTGGAGACACTGGAGATCAAGCTCAGGGTGCCTGAGGTTCCATCCAGCGGGCTGACCTTGTGTCATTTACTGTGGACACGAGCATGGATTAAGGATTGGTTAACGGACAGAAAACAGAGTAGGAATAAACGGGTAATTTTTGGGTTGGCAGGCTGTAACTCGTGGAGTGATACCGTAAGCATCAGGGCTTGGGCCCTAGCTATTCACAATCTATATCAATGATTTGGATGATATCCACATTTGCTGATGATACAAAGCTAGGTGGGAATGTAAGTTGTGAGGATGATGCAAAATGCAAAGAAACTTCAAAGGGCTAAGTGAGTGGGTAAGAAGATGGAAAATGGAATATAATGTGAAGTTATCCACTTTGGTAGGAAAAATAGAAAAGCAGAGTAGTTTGTAAATGCTGACAAATTGGAAAATGCTGTTGTTCAGAGAGTCCTGGGTGTCCATGTATATGAATCACTGAAAATTAACCTGCAGGTACAGGAAGCAATTAAAGAAAATGGTTTGTTGACCTTTATTATAAGAGGATTTGAATATAAGAGTAAAGATGTCTGACTGCAATTACATACTGCCCTGGTGAGACCACATTTGGAGTATGTTTACAGTTTTGGTCTCCTTGCCTAAGAAAGGACATACTTGCCATTGAGAAACGAAGGTTCACCAGACTGATTCCTGGGGTAGTAGGACTGTCCTATGAGGAGAGATTGAGTAGACGAGGTCTATATTCTCTGTAGTTTAGAAGAATGAAAGGTGATCTAATTGAAACATGCACAATCCTTACAGGGCTTGACAGGGTTGATGCAGGAAGGATATTTTCTCTGGCTGGGAGTCTAGAACCAGGAGTCACAGTCTCAGAATAAGTGGTCGGCCATTTAGGACTGAGATAAAAATAAATAGGGTGGTGAATCTTTGGAAGTCTCTACCCCAAAGGGCTATGGATGCTCAATCTTTGAGCATATTCAAGACAGAAGTTGATACACTTTTTTGAATATTAAGGGATGAAGGAATATGAGGAAAGTGGAGTTGAGGTAGAAGATCAGCTATGATATTGAATGGCGGATCAGGCTCGAGGGGTCGAATGGCCTGCTCCTATTTCTTGTGTTCTTATAACGCAACATAAGTGGATTGGAGTCACTGTTAATCTAGTGGAAAACTTGCTTTAGGTTCTAACCTCTGCTGCACCTCTGACACAGTTGACTACTCCATCCTCCTCCAACACCTCTCCACCAGTGTCCAGCTCGGTGGGACTGCACTCGCCTGGTTCCATTCTTACCTATCTAATCGTAGCCAGAAAATATCGTGCAATGGCTTCTCTTCCCACTCCTGCATTGTTACCTCTGGTGTCCTTGTTTCCCTCTTATTTCTCATCTATATGCTGCCCCTTGGCGATATCATCTAAAAACCCGGAGTCAGTTTCTACATGTACACTGACGACACCCAGCTCCACCTCTCCCCCACTTGTCTCGACCCATGCTTGGTATCTAAATTGTCAGATTGCTTGTCCAACATCCAGTACTGGATGAGCAGAAATTTTCTCCAATTAAATATTGGGAAGACCGAAGCCAATATCTTTGGTCCCCGCCATAAATTGCGGTCCCTAACCACAGACTCCATCCCTCTCCCTAGCATCAATCTGAGGGAGAACAAGATTGCTCACAACCTAGGTGTCATATTTGACCCTGAAATGAGTTTCCAGCCACATATCCGTGGCATAACTGAAACCGCCTTTTTCCACCTCCGTAACATTACCCACCTCCGCCCCTGTCTCAGCTCTTGTGCTGCTGAAACCCTCACTCATGCCTTTGTTACCTCTAGACTTGACTACTCCAATTCACTCCTGGCCGGTCTCCCACATTCCTCACTATGTAAACTTGAAGTCATCCAAATCTCAGCAGCCCATGTACTAACCCGCATCAAGTCAAGATCACCCGTCACTCCTGTGCTTTCTGACCTACATTGGCTCCCAGTTAAACAAAGCCTCGATTTCAAAATTCTCATCCTTGTTTACAAATCATTCCGTGGTCTTGCTCCTCCCTATCTCTGTAATCTTTTTCTGCCTCACAACCCCACAAGATGTCTTGCTCCTCAAATTCTGGCCTCTTGAACATCCCTCATTATAACTGCTCAACCACCATTTTCCAATCCTCTCTGGCTTTAGATATGGTGCTGGAGGACTACTAATGTGGTACTTTTGTTTAAGAAGGGAGAAAGGGATAGACCGAGTAATTACAAACCAGTCAGCCCAACCTCAGTGGTGGGAAAATTATTGGAAAAAATCCTGAAGGACAGGATAAATCTTCACTTAGAAAGACACAGATTAATCAAGGACAGTCAGCACGGATTTGTTAAGGGAAGGTCGTGTCTAACTAACTTGATTGAATTTTTCGAGGAGGTAATAGGGTTGCTAAGGGCCAAGCATATGATGTTGTGTATATATCTTTTAGCAAAGCTTTTGATAAGGTCCCACATGGCAGACTGGTCACAAAAGTAAAAACCCATGGGATCCAGGGCAAAGTGGTAAGTTGGATCCAAAATTGGCTCAGAGGCAGGACGCAAAGGGTAATGGTTGATGGATGTTTTTGTGACTGGAAGGATGTTACCAGTGGGGTTCCGCAGGGCTCAGTACCAGGTCCCTTGCTTTTTGTGATATTCGTTAATGATCTAGACTTGAATATCGGGGGTATGATTAGGAAGTTTGCAGATGATACTAAAATCGGCTGTGTGTTTGATAATGAAGAAAGCTGCGGGCTGCAGGAAGATATCAATCAACTGGTCAAAACACTGGCAAATGGAATTTAATCCAGAGAGGTGTGAGGAAATGCATGTGGGGAGGGCTGACAAGGAAAGGGAATACACATTAAATGGTAGGACACTGAGAAGTGTAGAGGAACAAAGAGACCTTGGAATGCATGTCTCAGTACAGGTAGATAAGGTGGTTAAGAATGCGTACGGAATGCTTGCCTTTATTCGCTAAAGCACAGAATACAAGAGCAGGGGTTTATACTTGAACTGTTTTTTAAAAAAAAACCTGGTTAGGCCACAGCTGGAGCACTGCGTGCAGTTCTGGTCACAGTATTACAGGAAGGACGTGATTGCACTGGAGAGGGTACAATGGAGATTTACGAGGATGTTGCTGGGAGTGGAGAATCTTAGCTATGAGGACAGATTGGATAGGCTGGATTTGTTTTCATTGGAACAGAGACTGAGAGGAGACCTCATTGAGGTGTATAAAATTATGAGGGGCCTAGATATAGTGGATAGAAAGGGTCTAGTTCCATTAGCAGGGTGGTCAACAACCCGGGGGCATAAATTTAAAGTAATTGGTAGAAGGTTTGGAGGGGATTTGAGGGGAAATTTCTTCACGCAGAGTGTTGTGGGAGTCTGGAACTCTGCCTGAAAGGGTGGAAGAGCCAGAAACCCTCACCACATTAAAAAAAAAGTACTTGGATGTGCACTTGAAGTGTCATAACCTGCAGGGTTATGGACCTAGAGCTGAAAAGTGGGATTAGGCTGGATAGCCTCTTGTTGGCTGGCATGGAAACGATGGGCCAAAATGTGCTTCCGTGCTGTAAACTTCTATGATTATATTTCCAATATAAATAGCTGTGACGTGGTGCATTTTGGTAGGTGGAATAAGGAGGCCACGTACTCAGTGTCAGCTGTGGCTCAGTGAGTAGCACTCTCACCTGAGTTATAAAATTGTGGGTTCAATTCCCACACCAGGGATTTGAGCACAAAACCTCGGCTGACAATCCGGTGCAGTGCTGAGGGAGTGCCGTCTTTCAGAAGTGATAAACCGCAGCCCCGTCTGCTCCCTCAGGTGTATGTAAAAGGTCCCATAACACTATTTCGAGGAAGAGCAGAGGAGTTATTCCCAGTCTCCTGGCTAATATTTATCCTTCAACATTACAAAAACAGATTGTCTGGTCGTTATCCCTAGAGGATGAGACTGAGGAATTAATAATGGAGAACAGGGAAATCGCAGAGACATTGAACAAATATTTTGTATCGGTCTTCACGGTAGAAGACACGAAAAACATCCCAATAGTGGATAATCAAAGGGCTATAGGGAGGGAGGAACTTAATACAATCACTATCACTAATGAAGTAGTGCTCAATAAAATAATGGGACTAAAGGTGGACAAGTCCCCAGGACCTGATGTCTTACATCCTGGGGTCTTAAAAGAGGTGACTGCAGAGATAGTGGATGCATTGTTTGTAATCTACCAACATTCCCTGGATTCTGGGGTGGTCCCAGTAGATTGGAAAACCGCAACTGTAATGCCCCTATTTAAAAAAAGAGACAGACAAAAAGCAGGAAACTATAGACCAGTTAGCCTAACATCTGTCGTTGGGAAAATGCTCGAGTCCATTATTCAGGAAGCAGTAGTGGGATATTTGGTAAAGCATAATTCAATCAAACAGAGTCAGCATGGTTTTATGAAAGGAAAATCATGTTTGACAAATTTGCTGGAATTCTTTGAGGATGTAACGAGCAGGTTGAATAAGGGGGAAGCAGTGGATGTGGTTTATTTGGATTTCCAGAAGGCATTCGATAAGGTGCCAGATAAAAGATTACTGCACAAGATAAATGTTCACTGGATAGGGGGTAATATATTAGCATGGAAAGAGGATTAGCTAATTAACAGAAAACAGAGGGTCGGGATAAATGGATAATTTTCCGGTTGGCAAACAGTGACTAGTGAGGTGCCACAGGAATTGGTGCTAGGTCCTCAACTATTTACAATCTATATTAATGACTTGGATAAAGGGACCGAGTGTAAGGTAGCCAAGTTTGCTGATGATACATAGATGGATGGGAAAGCAAATTGTGAGGAGAACACAAAAAATCTGCAGAGGGATATAGACAGGCTAAGTGAATGGGCATAAAATCTGGCAGATGGAGTATAATGTGGGAAAATGTGAGGTTATCCACTTTGGCAGTAAAAATAGAAAAGGAAATTACAATTTAAATGGAGAAAAATTGCAAAGTGTTACAGTACAGAGGGACCTGGGGGTCCTTGTGCATGAAACACAAAATGTTAACATGCATGTACAGCCAGTAATTGGGAAGTCTAATGAAATGTTGGCCTTTATTACAAGGGGGATAGAGTATAAAAGCAGAGAAGTCCTGCTCCAACTGTACAGGGTATTGATGAGGCCACACCTGGAGTACTGCGTACAGTTTTGGTCTCCGTATTTAAGTAAGGATATACTTGCATTGGAGGAAGTTCAGAGAAGGTACACTAGGTTGATTCTGGAGATGAGAGATTGACTTATGAAGATAGGTTGGGCCTATACTCATTGGAGTTCAGAAGAATGAGAGGTGATCTTATTGAAACATATAAGATAATGAGGGGGCTCGACAAGGTGGATGCAGAGAGGATATTTCCACTCATTGAGGAAATTAAAACTAGGGGACATAGTCTTAGAATAAAGGGCCGCCCATTTAAAACTGAGGTGAGAAATTTCTTCTCTGAGGGTTATAAATCTATGGAATTCTCTGCCCCAGTGAGCTGTGGAGGTTGGGTCTTTGAATATATTTAAGGCGGAGATAGACAGATTTTTGAGTGATAAGGGAATACAAGGTGATGGGGAGTTGGCAGGGAAGTGGAACTGAGTCCATGATCAGATCAACCATGATCTTATTAAATGGTCCTCTCCTGCTCCTATTTCTTATGTTCTTATCACATTGCTGTTTGTGGGAGCTTGTTGTGTGCAAATTGGCTGTTGCATTTCCCACATTCCAACAGTGTCTACACTCCAAAAGTACTTCATTTGCTTTAAAGCGTTTTGAAATGTTTGGTGGTCGTGAAAGGTGCAATATAAATGCAAGTCTCCCATTTTTGGAAAAAAAGTGTCTAAATGCTGTTGAGGAGCAAAGAGAGCTTGGGCAGGGGGGGCAATTATTTGGGCTGGAGGACCACTTAACAAAGTTTTGGTGAGCTGTTGAGTGCCGCCCACCAATATTCCACCAATCGCTGGGTCCCACACAGACCGATCCCCAGCTCCTGCCACTGGAAGAGACACTGCGCATGTGCAGCTGCATCGTGCCCGGCTGTGCAGCAAATTTAAAGGGACCGTGCGCAAAAATTTTAGAACATTGCATAAACATAAATTCATGTAGTAGTCATGCTATCTTACATACACAACATGTATCTGATACTGCTTAGAAATGAATCAAAGATAAATGTTGAAAATGTTGTGGTATCTTCTGGTCTCTGTAAATCAGTGCTGTGAAATAGAACTGTACCCTCTTCAGAGTCTGTGTCAGCATCAATGTCCCACCTCAGTCATCATTATGTCCTTCTGCAAAGATTACTAATGCCGTCCCAATTGGTGCGAGATGAGAACTCCCCTGCCATTGTACCGGGAGAGGAAAGATGCAGCACCAGTCACCCTCTTCGGTAAAAGATTTGTGGAGATGAGCAGCCATGACTCCGCTCTAAATTGGATAGGGCATATTCTAGTACGCACTGCATTCTGGGTACCGACATCTGCCATTGGAGTCTAGAATTACGGAACGGATCCTGTTAAGATCGGGCCAGAGAGAATCGCTTTGGCGATTTATTAATTTGAATTTATTACTATGTTTTTTCCTTGTCTGCAGTTCGGTTCTATCACTGACTCATGAGAAGTGAAAGTGGAAAGACGAATGTGCAGCTCGAGCTCCGGCTCGCGTTCGATTTCTGTCCCATCCAGCGGGCCGGTTAGAATGTCTTGGCAGGCCGAATATGGTCCATGGGCCATATTTTGCCCACCAGTGATCTAGGGGGACAGATGCACAAATCATTAAAAGCAATGGAAATGTAAATAAAGCACTGGGTCTCATTTCTCGAGTAAGATAATTGCAAAGCAGAGAAGTTTTGTGAAACGTATATGGAACCTTGTTTAGACCACACTTGGAATACTGTGTTCAGTTTTGGTCTCCATATTATGAAAAAGATATACAGGCACTGTGGCTGTTGCAAAAAAGATTTTCAAGGATGACACCAGAAGTGAGAGGTTATAAGTATCCAGAATGGCTGAATATGCTGGGGCTCTTTCTCTAGAAAAGAGAAGGCTTATAGAGATCTTTATAATTATGTAGCTGTTTGTTGGGGTCGATGTAGAGAAGATGTTATCACTTGTGGGGAGTCCAAAACTAGGGACATAAATATAAGATAGTCACTAATAAATCCAATAAGGAATTCAGGAGAAACCTCTTTACCCAGAGAGTGGTTAGAATGTAGAGCTTGCTAGCACATGGAGTTAAGGTGAATAGCTGAGCGCCTTTAAGGGGAAGCTAGATACGTACATGAGGGAGAAAGGAATAGAAGGATATGATAGGGTGAGGTGAACTAAGGTGAGAGAATGCTTGTGTGTATAAACAGAGTCATGAACATGTTGGGCCGAATGGCCTGTTTCTGTGCAGTAAATACTATGTAATTCTGTAGTGAATTCTGAAAAGACATGGTACAGCACTCGAAACAATCTTCAGCAATGGGCTGGGTGTCACAGAGGGTCAAAACGCTGAGCTTTCACTCCTACCAATCTGAAGGACTTGTGTAAAATGAATGTGGGGAGTTCAAACACAGTCCTTGGTGAGAGGTCAGATTTGTACCAAACCAGGCCCAAAATCGGCTGACGGACTGATGAACAAGTGCCTTTAAAAGTCTGCTTAAACCCTTTCAGTCCACCTACACCCTTAACCCATGTGTGTGTTTCAGCATGTCTGTGTGTGTGTGTGTGTGTGTTTGTCTTTGTGTGTCAATACACAGACACACAGAACCTAACCTAACAAAAATCAGTCAGTCTGAGTCTTGAACGTTTCAGTTGAGCTCCAGCTTTTTGGGGGAGAGATTTCCAGATTTCTACTAACCTTTGTGTGAAAAAGTGCCTCCTGGCCTCACCCCTGAACGGCCTAGCTTTAACTTTTAAGTTTATTCCCCTTGTTCTGGATCTCCCACCAGATGAAATAGTATCTCTCTATCATCTTAAACATGTCAATGATATCATCCTTCATTTTCTATCCTCAAGGAAGTAAAAGACTTGTCTATGCCACCTGTCCTCATAAATTAACCCTTTTTGCCCCGGTATCAATCTGCTGAATCTGTGCTGCACCCCCGCCAAAGCTAAT